>NW_026887821.1:600000-897522 GCF_032173495.1 Musca vetustissima | reverse complement strand
GTGGTGTTTTGGTGGCCTGAACAACATTTCATGTGTTCACCTTGTACACCAAACATTATATATTACTCGTCTACGCCGAGAATTCGACAAATGGGTCGAACATTGGGAGCGGTAACAGCCACCTTTGAACGAATTGAGAAAGAGTCTGCCAAAGTGGGTCTGGTAGTAAATGGTGAGAAGACCAAGTTGATGGTATCAACCCGGATCAACTGTGGAGTTTGAAAACTACAATTTTCAGGTAGCCAACGATTTTATATACCTCCGAATGATCTACGGGCCGATCTTTTCTTCAAGTTCGGGCTTATGGAACATATATTCTGTCTCGAGCCAGCTAAGTCTGTGATTTGGTACATTCTTTCAAAGACGATAGAGACTTTGAATTGTAGGACCATGTTTTGACATAGACCCCATATAAGGAATCCGACTCATTTTAGTTGATTTGTATTTGTAAAAATAAAGAAAATTCGTTTATCACGAGTCTGAAAAACTCATCAAAGCCAAAACGATTGAATATTTCTTTAAAATTTACACGATCTTCGATATATACTAAACTATTTTGCGAAGGTAATCAATTTTTGGAAATTAAAAAAAAAATGTTTTTATTTCGATTTCTTATATACCGAGTATATAAATATGATTAACCATATATGTTTATTAATTAATTATTATCACTTTCGATGCAAAAACAAAAAAATATTATAATAATAAAGCAATAAATTTTACTTTCAAAAAAAGAACAACAAAAAACTGACTCCCACGATTTATAAATGTCACTTTTTCAATTAGACAAATATGGCATAAAAATCCCAAATGTTGTTGTCGCTGTTATTGTGGTTTGGGCCAAAAATAAAAACAATGTCAAGATCAATATTTTGCAAAACAATCAGTAATATATTCAAATATTTTCACTGAATAACAATATATCAATTAAAAAATTAGGAATTTTCTAAAGGCCACAAAATAATTTCTATCCCATTGTGCAGTGGTCAAATAACCTTAAAAAATTAAACTCTATTACCAAATTGAAGCTTACCCAAATAATTGATTACACTGAATGCTTCTAACGGCAGCTTCATTCAATTTCAATTCAGTCGCAGTACAACTACATCTCAAGTACATGAACTGTTTTTTTTTTTTTTTTCAATATTAAATTGAAATTTCATATCTAAACACACGGAATTTCAATTCAGTGAGAAGGCGTCAACGTAACGCCATGCCATAGCTGAGAAAATATTTATGCCGATGTTGATGATGAGATTTAACTATTTTCTGTGTTATTTCTATTTTTGTTGATGTTGTTGTTGTTGTATTTTTTGTTATTTCACATTGACAACGCATTTTGGCCAGTTCAATATTTGTTCAACTATTCAAAAGTCAATGAAAATGTAACGGTCGAATGGATATTTTGTATTCCTCCTAACGTTGGCTAAAAACAACAACTACAAATACTACAGCAACAACAACAATGATAACAAGTAAACGTGTGTTTGGCTTTAAACGAAGGCGTTAAAATGTGGAAAGTACAAAACAACGCCACACAACATGGGATGGGATGAATACAGCAGGAAGGTTAAACACAATGATGCCTGCCATATGCGGACATTAACGACGAACGACTTTGACGACGCTGATGCTGACGGTCATAGTCACGATCATGCCGTTAATGACAATGAACTTGAAGAAGTAATGCGTAAACTATGTTTCGCAATATATTTACTGCTGACATTTTGTAAAAAAAATTAGAAGACGAAGTAAAATAAGCTACTCGATAGAGATTTGTAATCTTGTTGTCTGCGGTTTTGGCATTTTGTCAATATATGTAAATTAATAGATTTATTAGGTTTGAGAAAAAAAATTCCCAAGATTGTCACGACAATCATGTCCATCTCCAATTAATCTTTGTGGAATCTTTATTTTTCTAAATCCCTCAGAATTTCTAACCTCAGACTACGTCGTTAGAAAACCACAAACTTTTTATTTTTATTTCACTAAATTAGTCATATTTGGAAACCGCAAAGTAATGCTTTATTAATATTATGCCATCATAATCCACCTAGGCTTCTTCAAACTAATGTAAAATAAACGATAAATTAAACGATAATTTTTTTAAATATATAAATAATCCACTTAAAATCAGAAAATGTCTGATTCGGCTTCAGGATAATTTTAAACCAAAATTTTCCAACTGTGTAAGTACTTATACAAGGTACTAGCGAAGTGCCCGCTACTTCGTTTGCGGACAAGAAATAAATAAATAATATTTTATATGGAAATCTTGAATACTGTATAATTTGATGAACAATAATTCCCAACTCCACTTCTATTCCTACATTTAATATCAAGTTTAATACCATTTAGTATCCTTCTTACACATAAGCACTAATTTCCGAATTTTCCAAATTTAGTGCATTAGTACTCGTCCACATAAATTCGAATTTCCAAAGCTGCCCCAATAGCTCAATCCTACACTTCAACAGTAATCTAAATTCCGAATCTCGCTATTCATTCACCCAAATCGAATTTTATTTAATTTAGTACCATTTAGTACTTTCCATGCTCATAAGTAAGAATTTCTAAAACTACATCAATCCTACACTCTAACAGTAATCTTAATTCCACCAAAGTCCAGATTGTACCAAATGTTGTACTTTTCGTACTCATAAGAACTAATTTAAAAAACTACCTCAATCCTGTTTTGAAATGATAATCGTAAGTCCAAATTTAAGAATCCCACCTCTATCCATCGAAATCCAATTTGTACCATATATGATACCATTCAGCCATTCTACTATTCTTAGTGACAGCTTTTAGGATTCCAGTTCTACACGTTCACCAAAGTTAAAATTGTACCAAATTTAGTACTTTTCGTGCCAATAAGTACGAATTTCCAAAACTACCTCATTCATGCACTCCAATAGTAATCTTAGATAGAGTTGGAAGCCTTAAATGTGTAGGCTTCCAACTCTATCCGTTCACCATCATCCAAATTGTACCATACTTAGTGCCATTTAGTACTTACTTTTACTTAGCTGGCATGTTACAGAATGGTTGTTCCAAACGCCGAGCTTTAAAAGACCATGTTCCGAGATGTTGTCTTCTACTTGATCTTTTCATCTAATTCGTGGCCTTCCCCATCTGCGTGAACAATCAGTAGGCTCGAGCTGCCTCACCTGCATAGCCGTATTATTTTGCTCTGAATGGATAGGACTGTGGAACGCGGCTTTATAGTCGACGAATGCGTCGATGTATTTTTCGTGGATCTTTTCCAGGATTTGGCACAGAGTGAAAATCTGGTCAATGATAGATTTGCCAGGTCTGAAGCCGCATTGGCTTCAGTCGTTCACATAGTCGGTACACATCGCACTGCCCTTTTGTCCACGTGACATAGGGAGCTGAGGTTCAATCATTGTACTAATCAGCTGACCACCGGTCTTGAATAGTTCGGCTGGTAATCCAGCGACATCTGCTAGGGGGTATACAATCTTTACCGTCATCTCTTATTGGATCTGGGGTATCTTCTTCACCGTTACTATTTGATACCAGAAGCTTTGCAAATGTTCGTTCCAGATCATCCCTACAGGAGGATGTGCCTGCACCAAAGCCTTTGATTTGACGTTTTAATTTCCGAGCTTCATTCCGACTCCTGTATATCTCGATTGCTAACGCTCATGTTTATACCCTTCACCACACTGTGGTATAGGGTATTATGTCTTTGTGCATATGTTTGTAACAGGCAAAAGGAAACGAGATAGACCCATGGTTCCTTTTGAGAATATGAATAGAATCACTTTCTGAGTCGATTTATGCATGCCCGTCCGTCTGTTGATATTAAATTGTAAACAAAGTACAGGTCGCATTTATGATCCGAATTGAATGACATTTAGAACAGGTCCCAAGGACGAGCCCTTTTGAAATTGGGAAAAATCGGTGCAGATTTAGATATAGCTCCCATATATATTTTCTGCCGATTTAATTTAAATGGTGTACCAAAGTCCCTATATATCTTTCGATTTGCATGAAATTTGGAATAGCGCACTGAATTAAGTCTAGAATGATATGTGCAGTTTCATGAAAATCGGTTCAAATTGCGATATAGCTCACATGTAAATTGTGCACTAAAGACCCAAAGTTTGTCCGATGTACTGAACTTAATATATAATTAATCTATGACAAGTTTCGTTTACATTGATGTTAGGCACTTATAGATAAAGATCACATGTTCTACATATGTAGAATATACTCAATGTGGTGAAGGGTATCATATAGTCGGTCCAGTCCGACTTTACTACTTTTCTACATTTCTGCTCTCTCCTTTTCTCCCGATAATTCTCTCTCGAATTACGGGTTGCTATTGTTTGCATTGTTGCCATATACACTACGTGTTTCATCTCAGTAGCACTACGACACTCCTGATCGTATAATGGGTATCTCCATCCAATATCCAGTTGTTTCTTGCCATTGGGCTTCTGCATGTTGTGAGATATTTATCACATTCGAAAACTTGGAACGCCAAGTTACATTTATGACTAAAACCTTCAATATGCGCAAAACATTTCAAGGTTAAACATATTAAAATAAATGTAAATAACTTTTTCTTTCGCTAATATTCTGCAAAATATTTCTTATAAATTTTATGTCATCATCAAAATAAAAAAGACTAACCCTGAAATGTTTATGTCTACCAAAGTTTATCTCAAATGACACATCTTGTCTAACACACAAAAACAAAGAAACTGTCAACGGTAGTCTCAGCATCGCTATTCGTTTAGAAAAATTATTATTTACAATTCATAAAATACAAATGTTTAGGAAGTTCAAACTTGAAATTTATTGCAACAATCTTGTCACTCCTTCAACTTCCACTGAATACCAAAGTCAAATTTGAAATAAAAAAATAAATACCGCCAATTTAAAATTTTTGCATTGAATTCCCAAACTCCAAGGTAATGAATATTTAGTTTGACGATAGATAGACAAACGAACATCAAACGAATATTCATTCAGTTTGGTCGAGCACTGACAGGCAACCGCCACCACCACCACCATCAGGTCGTTCATGCGTTGTTATTGAATAAAATGGGACAAATTTTGCGTTATTTTTTCAAATCAATGTCATTACATAAATAACAAATAAAAAACACACACAAACAGAACGACAAAGATATAAATAAAGTAATAAGCAAATAGTTATTTGGCAATAATTTAACCCTCAAACTACATTTGTACGCAGAAATGAACGAACGAACAAACAGACAGACATTACACACTAACAGATATTTTGATTTGTACTTGTGCGTACAAAGAAATATCTGTATTATGTTGTTCATATAATGTAAATATTTGTATTTAGATACGTACGGATTGGTTGAATATTAGTTGGCAGATTATTTTTGTTTTATAGTTGATATAGTGGCTTCTGCTGACATGACTTCTAATAACCGAAAGAAAACAAAATATTGAAAAAGCTTTGATAAACGTTTTTTTGTTGTTTCTTTAAATTTATGGTTTATTTAACGCGACACAGTGGGAAATACGTACTATACGACATATGCGATTTTTATTCCTAAATTTCAATTTGTTTGTTAATATGAGGAGTCTAGTAATTTAACATGATATTGGCCAGGGTCGAACTTGTTATACCGACAACATGAGCATATTGTTTAGCAAAATTGTAAAACGATTTCTGGTCCATTTATTCGATTTTTGAAATACATTTTACTACATATTGGAACACACAGGGATTTTCAATAATTCATAATTGTAATGACAAGTTTCCTCCGGTTGCTGGGATATGCTCGTGGGGGTAGGGTTTGTGATAGAAAATTTGTATTGAAATGACCGAGTGAAGGTGAAAAGTTGTAATTCTAGCTTTCAACTTCAGAGTACTTCGATTTATTAGAAACTTAAACTGATATTCAAATTCCATATACTTAAATTACAGCGGTTGAAGTCTGGATAGTTAGATTCTGTCCTGCTACTGCTCCGTTACAGCTTTTGGTACTAAAAATAACTGGAGACGTAGAATGAAGTTACTGTTGGTTGGGACGATACGGATCAGACATCGGTTCTCTACGGTTCCTTAATTTCAGGGTCACTCACACACTGTTTTCGATGTCAACTTCGACGGTTTTTAACATTTAAAAACTTTTCTATAAAGCCCCACGACGGCTATTTATTTCGATTCTACTAAAATTACGTTTTAAATCAGTGAGCGAAGCAGTACATTCGGACGGGGCCGACCATACGATACCCTACACAACTACCACGGAGCTCAAATTTTCTGCGGATGCTTATTCCGAGCCTTGGCAATATTTCGTGATATTTGCACCCCCTTGCCCGATTAGAGGTAAGCAGCACCTCTTCCTCACACTGACATATTTTCCGAATATAACGAGTATTCAGTACCGCTATTGTCCAGATTCCCTTCACCGTGGGAATCTGGACATAAAAATAACACAAAAAATTAAGTCTTCGGTCCACTTCATTCCAAAATGAATTATTATCTGATCATCACCGAAAATTATAGGCGTTGTCCTTGACCATAACTGGAACCTCATGGAACATTTCAAAGCGATCAGTGCTATATTTACGATGTTCGGGCCATTATTGCGGTCTCTGAAGCGACCAGAAAAACCGACAAAAATTAGTATTTGGTCCATTTCATCCCCTAAATATTAACCGATCTTTCCCAAAAACAATGGGGGTCTTCATTGGCCAGGACCTATCCTACATGCAAAATTTCGAGAAGATTGGTCCATAACTGTGGCTTGTATCGTGCTTACAAATTATAATGCCGTCTGTCCACTATAATTTGTAAACACGATACAGGCCACAGACGTCCAGATGGACGGACGGACACACCTGCCTAGATCGACTCAGCTAGTCGAGATATGACGATCGGTATACTTAAAGGTGGGTCTAGGATCAATATTTCGCGGCGTTACAAACTCTTGCGGCTGCACAAAGCTATAATACCCTGACAACAACTATGTTGTAGGGTATAAAAATTGGTCCCGACGGCTCATTATAATAAAGGCCTACGATGGTTTGGTTAAAATTACTTTTCTTTGAATAAAGGTCCGCCACAGTTAAAATTAATTAATTTTGAAGAAAGGATCACAACGGGTATTTATTCCGACTTGGATAAAATCATTATTTCGACTTGATTAAAACACTTTTATCAACGGTTAATCACCTATAACCAGCCGATCAGATACTTCCCAATCGGTTGACCACTGTGAAAGAGCCCGGCTTGCCTCACAAATTCTATAGTTGAGATCTTGAATTGCTGCTGGGCTTTTTGTGTACATCTTATTTTTCTCATGGCCCCAAAAGCAAGAAGACACAATAAATCGACCTCCCATCGCATCAGCTTGGGCTGAAGAAAGACTGCCTCCAACGTGTAATAAAGGTATCGTTGGGAAGATATCCTAGAATGACGACTTAAAATATTGTAATAAATGGAGAGGTATAACCTTTCTCGTATACAAAATTTTAGCAACCATAATATAGAAAAGTTATGAACATGCTTGCTTTAGATCAAAAAGAAGCTGTGTGCACCAGACCAACACCATACGAATCATAATAAGGAAGTCTTTAATACCATCACACGAACTGTTATGTGGAAAGCATTAAGTACTAACGGAGTACCCCAGAAAATAATCCGAATATAAAAGCAATGTACGAGGAAGCGAAACTCTGTGAGACAAATTTAATTTTTTTATAATTATCGGGAAAAAATTATGATAGAGGGGATAAAGTAGGCATTTTGAAAGTTTACGTCGAAGGTAATCGAAGGTAAGGTGTGGAACCTAACGAACCAGGAACCAGTACAATGTGGAAATGGGGCTCATATATGGAATTTATTTTCTACACTTTTGTACCGAATATTTTTAATAGTCCGGTTTAAAATGCGCATATAAGGTAATAAAACCGGTTTTATTACATGAATATCCGGTACAACAATTTAGAAACACGGTTCTTTTTTCCATAACTTTATATTTTTATCATGAAATTCCAATTTCCAAATACTCCTCCAACATGTTTGTAAATGTAAATTTAGTTAAGCACACAAAAATATATACCTAGAATTTTCTCATAGTCTGACGATGTTCCATGAATGGTAAAACAAATTCTGCTCGTAAGACATTTGAATATTATTTGTACTTACGCACTGATATTTGCAATACTCTGTCATTAGATATGGTCTTACCTTAACTTACTTTAGATTACATTGGTCTAGGCTGACGACGGCGACGACAACAGCGATGTTGTCGTCCTCCGTACGCAAACAAAGCCAAGCCACAGGTATTGGGCAATTTGACGTGAAATGGGTGTTTGAATTTACTGTTAACACTTGTAGGCCTACACCACCATCTATGTATGATACGAATGTTGGTATAGCCAAGCAAAAACCACCTGTAATGGACAATTCATATGTTCGCGGTTCGTTGTTGGTCTGTTGATTTCATTCATCCATTGATAGTTATTTGGCGGATCGGAAGCGTTTTGAGGGGAAGTAATGGCCAACAAAGACAGTCATCCATCTATCCATACATCCATACATTGCTGCTGATGAATACAAACTTGACACAAGCAGAAAAA
Source organism: Musca vetustissima (assembly GCF_032173495.1). Classification (NCBI taxonomy): domain Eukaryota; kingdom Metazoa; phylum Arthropoda; class Insecta; order Diptera; family Muscidae; genus Musca; species Musca vetustissima. The sequence goes on along the minus strand of NW_026887821.1, from coordinate 888,918 downwards.
AAGCAAACATTCAACAACACACATAATATATCTGACTATGTGTGTACATTTGTTGTTTGTACAACAAAACTATGTTTAACATGCCCCTTTGTTGTTCGGGCCACCATAAATAAACGTTTGCTATTTGCCTTTTGATATTGAAAAAAACCATGCCAACACCTCGTAAGACGTCCGAATTACATTGATTGACAAATAGCATTTTGGTCAAGTGTAACCGAAGAAAGACACCGAAACTGAAATCGAAATTGAAATGCAAGAAATAGGTTTTGACTTTGAACAGACAAATCCTTTGGATGTGTTTGATTTCTTGGAATTTGTAAAGATAGCAAAGACCCAGTGCCGCAAGTAGTTAAAAATTTTGTTCAATAGACAATTAGAAGAGTGTTGAGTGGAGTGGATTTTTTGTTGATCACTCCACATTGATACGATTGTTTACATCATTTTTTACAATATCCGGGTAATTAAGATATTGAAAAGATATTTTTCATCGTCTTATCATTGTGGGAAACAGCATTCATCAATGGAAAAAATTAGACATTTTTCGAGGTGTATATAATGTACAAAATACAATTTTAGAAACTCTAACTTATACTATAGCAGTAGGACATGCAAATTGTATACTTTGAGTGGGGTAATAAATAGGGTCCTGATAATATATTCAGTACTAAATATCATCCATAATGAAGCATGAAACCTAAATCAGCATGACCAAATTCCGGTAATTTGGGCACGCTTTTCACCCAAATTTGCTGTTCTTTAGCGTTTTGTGTTACAAGTCTCTACAACAGATTACACTGTGTGTCAAAATTTTGTTGTTTGGCGGAAAATTCCTAATGGAGATGAAAGGCTTTGGCGAGTTTATGAACATCCTAAAAGGAAAAGTTCGCTATAGGTCAAAGGTCGGAGATAAGGTGTTTGTGTGTGTTTGCGTTTTTTTTGTTGGTGACCCTATTATACATGAAGAGATATCTTCATATCTTGATGTAGGCTATCGAATGTATATTTTGAGATTACATTTCTTCAGTAAAATATGATGAGAAATTTTCTTGTAGAATATTTCGTACTTCTAAATCGATTCCTTGTATGTCCTTTTGGTCCATAATTTTTTGAACAGTTATTACAAGATGCGATTTTTCATCCTCGCAATATTCTATAAAAATATTGCTCATAAGATTTTAGGCGGGGTCCTCAAAGACGAGTTAGTGGTCTATTCTCAATTTTACCCATTTCTTGTCACTAAAATCATATACAGGGTGAGATAAAAAACGGCAACAAAGTAAAACGCCATAATTTTTACATTTTTTTTTTAATTTTATTGAATGAAAGCTAAAAATATCGGAAATAGCATTTTAGAATAAGTTTAGATTTGTTCGAATTGGTCACCTTTGGCACGAATTATGGCCATCAAATGACCAATGAAACCGTCATACGCTGCCCGAATGATGCTCTGCGGTATTTTGGCCCATTCCCGGCGAAGCGCTTGCATGAGGTGATCGACACTTTAGTATTTTTTAGTACCAACCTTGCTTTTCCAACTACTCCAGACACAATGTTCCAACGGATAGGTATGCGGAGATATTGGTCGCCATTGTGCGCTGGAAATGAAGCGAGAAACCTCATTTTGTAACCTTTCGTGCTCAGTGCGATGGTGCTGAGTCCTGTTGGAATGTTCAAGGTCTGCGGCCAAAATGTTTGCGTTTCCAAGGCTTTAATACACCATCCACAATATTTTCGCGATAATATTCGGCATTTATTCTGATGCCACGGTCGATTAATACCAGCGGAGATCGGCTGTTACGGCGACCCACACCATAACCATGGCCGGCGCTTGAGTTCTGGTGGGCAACCGATCATTTTGTTGGTTTACAAACTGCTGGACAACGAATGTATTCTCATCGGAGAAAACCAAATTCGGCAGTTCACCACTTTCGGCTAAGCGAATTTCAATGACTTTAGCCCGAGCTCATTTTTCAATATTTGCCGAATGGAATATTGCAATATGTTCCGCTCACGAGCCATTTTTCGACCACTGCGACGCGGGTTTTGATCAAGTCGCTTCTTTACTTTTCGAACCAATTCTGCTGATGTTGCTGTTTTCTTCCGTCCACTTTCTTGACGTCGGTATCAGTATCACGGTAACGAGCGATGGTACGATTCATATTTAAATGCTGACGAGTGGCTAAATATAAAGAAATCACACTATCACGCTGAATTCCATCACGAATAAAATTCTGCAAAATTCTGGCTTAGAAATGACAGCAGTCTGAAGTTTGTTGCAGTTTTTTCATCTCACCCTCTATGTACGAGGTATATCTTTATGTATTTTCAGTAGAACTGTCGGTTTTGTCCATGTTTTTCTCTAAAATCATATATATATATAGCCATATACGTCAAAAAATAAATTTCGAGAAAAAAGAACCGGTTATTCGAAATTTTTTAAACCGGATATTCGGATAAAAAACCGATAATAGTCCGGCTCAATAAATTTAGCACGTTTGTTTATTAGTTTTCTAATGATATGCATATAAGGTATTGAAACCGGTTTTATTATCTCAATATCTGGTTCAAAAATTTAGAGAACCGGTTCATTTTTCCTCGTAATTAGTATTTGGCATAACTATGTGTGGTTTTAGAAAATAATTCGGACGAAACCCACAGTTCCACATAATAGGTATTTTTACTGAATTTTTTGAAATACATAGATATAGAGGTTTAGTGAAAAAAAAACGGGAAAAATTGAGATTAGACCATTAAAACGTTAAATTATCGATTTCTTGTCTAAAATCTTATGAGTAACATATTTGTAGAATATTACGAGAACGAAAAATCGCATATTGTAACTATTGGAGTCCGGATCAATAATTGAAGTAAAAAATGTTTTACAAAAAAATCCTCATTCGATATTACTGCTTAAGGGAACCCCCCTTGAAAAATTAAAATCGAGAAATTGGGGGGGGGGGGGGTGCCCTTAAATGTAACCTCAAAAAATACATAAAATAGCTTCAGTCGCATTCTGGTTTCTGATTTTATTAGGCGGTAATTAACAAAGGCTACATATTCTTCTATTTATGTCGCAATTCTAATTTTATTTAACATCAGCTTATATAGATCAAAAAAAAAAAAAATCAGCTATCTGAATATTAATGTATAACCTGACCATCTAACATAACCTCTGCAAATGGTGGGTGATTATTACTTTTGGCCCGAGTTTATACCCTCGACCACAACAATCATCACGGTTGTCTTGTAAACACACACACACGAACAGACTTGCAATGAACTGAAACAAAAAATCCCATTATAATTGTTTTGCTATTGTTGTGTCTTAGCCAAGTTAGTACGTGAGCTAAAAAATAAAGTGTCGTTCTGTAATTTTGTCAATTGTTTTGCAAAAAATCTACATACAAGTGTATGTCTGTTCGACCACACTCTGATGGCTGCGCACTTCTTCTTGTGCCATGATAAATGGCGTTGTTGTGTGAGCATGCGTAGCTGCATAGCCTTAGGATGGCCTTGACTTCATTTGTTGTTGTTATTGTTGTTGGCAGGCCTGACCGCCTGCCTGTAATTGTAAATGTCTGTCTATTATTATTCCTTTCAGATGGCATATCGGACATGACAAAAATGCACAGTGGTTTTTTCGATATTTTATTTTCGCAATTGATTTGCTAAATTAATTTGTTGGTTTTTTGTATACAAGTTGTAATACAGTGGCTGATTAAAATTCTTATGTGGTAGAGGGGGTGGTTTAATTTTTTTTTTAAATAACAACGAACGACTGAATTAAAACCGGAAAATGTTGTTGTATACTACCCCATACGTTTGCCAGACCTACAAATGTTCGAGGGAGATCCAGTCCAGGTTTTTGGTATTTTAATGGTTCCAACCGTGGTGGCAATTAGACATTTCGGTTTTACCGAGAATAAAATGTCGCTTTGCAGAACATGTTGAATACATAGTCCCCATATAAGGGGTGCATAACATTCTCAGTACTTTGAAGGTATTTACCCCGTTTTCACCCAGGTACATTTTCCAACCAAAGTGGATTGATTTGAAAATAACATAAATGTACAATACTAACATTTTCTTCTTAGACCCACTGTGCCCTTCAGAATAGCTCATTTGCAGCTATAGAATTTTTTGAGCATTATAATTTTATATAATAACTCTTTGTGTGAAAACAAATTTTGTTAACAACATTTTTCTTGGCAAAGGTTAAACAAAACAAACAAAAGCAACAAATTAATATTTGACAAGAATAACACTTGTCACACACTCGCTCTTATTAAGTACCGACCAACCGACAGGCATACATACCTACATATGTGTTCCTTCTGCTTACTTGCCTTGCTACGTGTAACAAGTAACAATCCCATTGTGTGGTTATGCGCATGCGCCGCTTTATAACCCCTCATACTAAAACGTATAATAATGCTATGACAATAACTCGTATTTAATGTTGTATGACATCTAATTAAGTTAAAAGTTAAAACTCTTTTAATTTCATATCATTACCGGCGAATTAAATTTAGCGAGGAACCTTGTCAAACTAATATTTATTGCGATTTTAATTTAGCTACTTCTAAGTTATTTTTTTATTTTTTTGATAAATTGTTTGTGGATATATCAACTAATTGGTGTTATATAAAGATATATTTTTTTAAGGAATAAGTATTTCTGGAGGACACTTTTAGTTAATTGCAAAAGTATCCAAACTTGTGTTAAGAAGTATTTATCAATTTCTTCTTCTAACATCAATTAGATTCGAAAATAAATTAATGAATGGCATCAGTTTTAAGTTATAAATTGCAAATTACTAAAATAATGCGGATTGAAAATAATTTGCGTTTTAGAAACGCTACTGTTTTTAAGTGAATATTTTTGAAGCTCTTACGATATTGAATCTGTGCAAGACTCCATTTTTATTATCCAGAAATCGATTATTACAACTGACGATTACAACTGCAATGTTGAATTGAGGTATGCTAAATGTTACTAAATTTGATACAATTTGAATTTTGGTCGAACCGATAGAGCTAGAATCCTGACATTTGGAGTTAAGATCGCTGTGTGGGATGGGAATTTGGAAATTCGTACTAATATGTACTAAATTTGCTGCAATTTAAAATTCGGGTGAATCCATACATCTGGAGACCTGGAATTTGCAGTTAGGATCACTCTTAGGGTGTAGGAGTGGGGTATTTAGAAAGTTTTGGAAAATCATACCGATGTGTGCTAAATGTTACTAAATTGTGTAAACCGATAGAATTTTGTATAGAGCTAGATAAAGATATGGAGGTATTTTGAAATTTTTGAAGAGAACAAAGGTACTAAATGGTATTAAAATGGTCGATATTGATTTGCTCATCTGACATATGTAGTTTTCAGTGAAAAAAATATATATTTTGGCATGTTCCTATAATACCCATATTCCTTACCGAAATAGCGGGCATACTTATCCCTAGTGATGGAGAACTAGAAAAAAATTTTATTGAAAAATTTTACCATTTTGTAGGAGGTAATTCTGACTTCTGACCTGCACTTTGCACATATATAATTTCTTAAAGTGTGTAAACTTTGTGGGGGAGGCGATTGTTTTCATCGTCCTTTTCCTTTTGTCAAGTCCTTGTGTGTCTGTTTTTTGTGAACAGTAACTTAACACCACAAGAAGAGATTTTTCTACCTCGAAATATTCTACAATAATATTCCACCTTAGTTTTTTGATAGGGTTTCCAAAAGGCAGGATAGCGATATGCGATTGTTTTCGTCGTCCTATTCCACTTATACCATTTTACGAACTTATACACTTATACGAACACTATTAATATTCGATAAAATTGTACTTTTGAAGAACTGTCCTTATTTCATTATCATCGAAGAAAATGAAAGTTTAATTGAACTTTTAAATTCAGGTGACCCATACATAAATTATTATTTTCTCTAACCTATGATGATTATGTAAATTTTTGTTGATAAAAAAAAAAACTAAAATATAAACATTTTCCAATAATGGGAATATCGACTACCATTTCTACATTCCAGAAAATTCCCTCCAAAATACCGAAAAAAGAAAACGTGATCGAGCACCTGTTGTCAAAATTTCTTGGCATGGTTTAAAGCCATGAATGAGAACATGTTTAAGCCACCACCACCAACAACAACAACACACTCACACACATGCACATAATCGCATATTATCCCACTGTTGACATTTGCATCCAAATTTAATTCGGTTTTATGGTAAATTCATATTTATCCAATTAGAAATCATTTGAGATGAAGCGCAGCAGCCGCACCTAAATTGATTGTGTCTTGGCCATATTCGGGAGAGGGAACATGGCAGATATAGAAATAAGTTCAAGCCAAAGCAATTTCAACATCATTCAAAACAATGAATTCGACTTGGAAGACAACGCAATGGATGTTAAAGAAAACCTGGCGTTGTTTGTTGTTGTTGTTTTATTTAAATATTCCCCCTGCGACAACCTAAAAAAATAAAATATAAACAGAGATGAAAACAGAAATGTTTTCTATATATATATTTTGATGTATTTTAATGAATACAAATCCGTCTCCCAGCATGGGTGTGTGCGTGTGTGTGTTCAAATCGGAAAAGACTCACAACAGGTGTTATGTAATACCCCCAAAAAATGATTTTTGGTGTTAGGTTTTTTATGCACATTTTTTTGTTCGTTTTGGATTTCAGTTTCCAGTCAGGCAAGCATTTGTTAAACGTTATCTGTTTTCGAATTTCAAATGACCACTGACCGACAGACCGATCTTCATACCATAATCAACAGATAAAACAAACGTTTCACTGTTAACTGGGTCCCAATAATGGCTTATTGTTCAAATTCCTTAATGCCAAAGTATGTCAACGTTTTTTTTTTTATTTCGTTTCGTTTTTTTAAATGCAGCAGCATTCAGCGACCCGAACCCATCGCCCTGCCATTGATTGAATTGATGATGACAGTGTCATTAAAGCACCTTTAAATTAGGTGGATGGATAGATATTGCCACAGAAACACATGCACGCACACGTACGCACACCCTGAACCACCCCGTTTGGAGAGCAGGAGGAAGAGCCCGTTAAAAGGCGACTATTGATTTGTAAAGTGAAGCCACCAACTACGCACTCGGAATATGTAAGATGGTGTCATTAGATATAGTGGACACTATCAGTGGCATGTATCGGTGCAGTAGTTTTATCTGTTAACGTGTATCGTCCGTAGTAATACGTTTGTATGTGTAAGGCGCTCCGATCGGCATCAACTGTCAGTCATTTCAGAGATTGCACAAAAATTCACAATATCAACGTTTTGTCGTTGCTGTTGTTTTTGTTGCGATTCATAAATTGAGACATTTCATTGATAAATCGCATGTTTGTTAGCCCTCCCAAAATAAATGGGCCATTGTTTCCATTTCGAATGGGTGATGGATTTTTCTTTTTTTGATAATATTGTTTGTTTATGCTTTTATTTTGATAATAAATAATTAGGAACATATTGTGAAGAATTGTGAATTAATACACTTGAACTATATGGGAACCATGTGTATACTATTTTGCGAGATGTATTCAAAATTATGTTATTCAATATTTTTGTTTAACAGTTGTATCGAGGGGTCATAACTAGTTTATGAATTTGTAGACCCTAAAAAAATATTGTTTTAAATTGTTTTAAACGCCCTTGGTAGACCCTAAAGAAAATATTATTTTATAATTCCACGCCCTTGGTAGACCCTAAAAAAATATTTCTAAAAACTCCACGCCTTTGGTAGACCCTGAAAAAAATATTCTTTAAAAACTCCATGCCTTTGGTAGGCCCTGAACAACTATTCTTTAAAAATTCCAAGCCTTTGGTAGACCCTGAAAAAATATTCTTTAAAAAATCCACACCATTGATAGACCCTGGAAAAATATTCTTTAAAAACTCCACGCCTTTGGTAGACCCTGACAAAATATTCGTTAAGAAATGCTCGTCAAAGTAAGTCAAAGCATTTCGAATTTCTACTAACGTTACAAATTCATTGATTAAAACAAAATATTTGACCGCAATGAATTATTTATTAATTTGGTGATTAGAAAATAAAAAATTTTATTAATTGCTTATTTGTACCGATTCATATGAATGCCGATGAACAAAGCCAACACCACCAGCACGACCATTAATATGACAACATTTGTACTATTTTAATAAAAAAACACAAAAAACCGAAAGGGGGCCAAAATCGCTTCGTATCTGTTCATTCATACTGAAGAGCGAGCATGCGCAACTATCCAGAAATTAACAACAACCGAAAACTTAAATTTTTACGAAATTGATTTTTTTTAATTATTTCTACACCTGATATTCGTCTCTTTTTCTTCACATACGAAATAAACCAAGCATGCAGAGTAATAAATGGGACAGACGAAGAGACAGACCCACTAGTTGTGGTGGTGCTGGTGGACAGACACTACTGACCAAATTTTATGGTAAACTGAGAAAGATCACCACAAAGCAAAGACAGTAAAATATTTCACAAACCGCTTTTTCTCTCGCTCTCCTTTCCTCATCATTTTTTCTTTCTTTGAACTTTTTTTATGCATATTATGACAACAACACAAAATTCCAACCATAAAAATAAACTCACACACAAAAGGTGATCATTGATCGGACATCGATTGGTAGCGGTCGTAATGTTGATCGGCCCTACCGAGCACCTACCTCCTCTGTTCGTTGAACGTTCAACGTTTCAAGGTGAAAATTGTGTGTAAATGATAATGGTTATTATAAAGGAAAAAAGTGACAAGCGTAGATTTGAGGTACGCCGCCAGTGCGGCAACAGTGCAGTCGACGTCTCTGCCTTTCATGGCCCACTATTGAAGATGATAAACAAAATTCACTGCACGAGACAGCGTCAACGGCGTCCAACAGAGTTGACCGCTGGACAAACGTCAAAATCATCGACAATGACAGAGTGAGTGTCCGTCTCTCGGTTTTGACCACAAATCGTTTGTTGGTCAAATCTTTTAACATATCCGAAGCAAAACTTTGAAAACGATACCAAATCTGCAGGTACATTGAACTGCCAATGTTGAAATTATTAATTAAAATAAAAAAAAACTATTCTGTCTGGGAAAAATATGGTCGGATGTTTTGAGAAAGATCACACCATTTGACTTGTTGTTATTTTGTATAGTTAATACTTATATGAGGTTTTCAAGATCAGCTACAAAAAACGTTTTGAATGTTCACTATATTTCTGTCCAACCAAGTCCATATTTGAACATATAAATATCCAGTTCAATATAAGGTATTTTGATATGAAAGTAAGAATTTAATGCGTCATTCTGTTGGTGGGTAAAAACCACCATCACAAAAAGTAGGTTCCCGTTTTGGTACAGTCCCCGTTATAACCACACCGCCCAATTTTGGTATTTTAAATGTTTAGTCGTGTTTTGCAACCGAACTGGCTGTAATTTGGCATCCCAGATTCGTGGAGGTTAAAAACAATATATAAACATTTTTTAGTAAAGTTACACAATTTGGCAAAGGATCCGCCCCATTTTATTGGATAAAAATCTGATCGCATGATGAAGATCTCAAACTAATTTCCACACTACAATACATATAAGTAGGTTTAAAATCTTCTACGTATATAATTAGCAATTAGGGTCCATATTTTGACATAACTCCCATAAAAGGGTCCCGACCGATATTAGGTACGTTGTATGTGAATGTCGAACATATCGTAACAAGAGGTAATTTCAAGAATTCTTAGTTCTGCAGACCAGCGAATTTGAGTAACCATTTTGACTTAATTTATAAAATGCCTGATATTGGATTTATAAATATTGAAAATGTTGACCATTTGTGTGGGAGGTATCAATGGGTCCTACATTCGGACTTTATCTAGGTTTGATAAAGATAATAGGTTGTGCAAAGTTTTGTTCAAATCGGACATTCCATTCGCTTGATATTTAATTTATAAATATTGAACGTTTTGATGGATCCCATCTTCGAATTTGATCTAGGCTTGGTAAAGATAATAGGATGTACAAAGTTTGGTTCAAATCGGATAGTTGGTCCAAATCTACTGGACGTCTTGCTCGTTTATACCATCAACTTGGCCTTCTTGCAATTTGGCAGATTTCTTCTCAATTTGTTCAATGGTGACTTTTGCCGCTCGCAATGTTCGACCCATTATGTCGATGTCTTCGGCTTAGGTGAGTAACGTATGCTATTTAGTGTACAGAATTTCATTTCTGTTCATATTTGCATCTCGTATGGCCTTTTCCAGCAGGATGTTGAAACGACAAATTGTCCACTTTGTCGTTCGACCCTACCTTAATTCTCATTCCAAATTTCAAGTTTTTAGTTCAATATATTCACGTGCTACGAAATTGTACGAAATGAAATACAATTTAGTACTTTTCGGATACTTATAGTTTGAAAAAACTCTTTGTTACATCTGCCCTACACTCCATCAGTGGCCCTCATTCCAAATTTAATAGTTGTAGCTCTACAGGTTCGCCAAATACAAATGGTACCACTTTTAGTACTTCCCGTGCCGTTCTAGTAGGAATTTTCAAAAAAAAAACTTCCTTATGTGACTTCTTTGGACTACGAGTGATCCTCACACCAAATTTAAAGATTTTTGCTTCAGCCGTTTCATCTGGGCGTTAATGAATTGTCAAGTCAATCAATAAGTCAGCCAATCATTTTTGCAAATGAATGAGAATTACACTTTATATACCTCTATTATTTCGGTAGTTCGTGTAAACAATCATTGTTTCAATGAGAAGCCATACACGAAGGATACAATTTCATACCCTAGACAATTCGAATTAATCCTGTAAGTAACCACAAACTCAATAAACAAGTCAACCGCAAATGTCCCTTTGGAAAAAGGTCAATGAATTGTCAATAATCTAACTACAGTTGCAATTGATTTTCATAGTTAAACTGACTGACAGACGGCACACACGCACGGGTACTCTCCACCCACCCAATAACTGAAATTGGTCACTTGGTCTACTTATTTGTATGGAAGTACATAATTCGAAAGCGTTACACGGCAACCCTCAATTGTCGGTCACACAAAAGATTTCTCAGTCACATGCACGGATAATTAAGGGAACCCCACCCATTCTCGATTTTAATTTTTCAAGATTTTCAATGGGTGGTAAATCAATACCAATGCTTGTTAAGGTTTGTAACTTTGCACATATATATTTGAAGATTTAAAAGAGAAGAAAAATAATTTACAAAAAATTTTTGTGATTGTTTTATTGTTGTTTTTTGTAATTAAAGAAGAGTCCTTATTTTTGATGGCGGGCATGATAACTCCTCACTGGAACATCGGAATCCGAAAATTCCAACGGTGTTAGAAAGAGTACATGTCTGGCTCTCGTATGAACTAGGATTATTGACTTCGCTCTAAAATTAACAAAATGGTGGACCTTTGAAAAAATATTTTTGGAAAATCGCCGATTTTTTACCAAAAACCAAGTTAAAAAATAAGGAAGATCTTCACCGATTGGCTTTATCCTAGTTCATACGAGAGCTATACACTCCCAAAATTTGGAACCGATTGGATTATTAGTTTTTGAGTTATCGTGCTCGCCATTCGCAAAAAAATGTTTAGAGAAAAACGCGTTTAAAGTTTGAGAAGCTCTTCAGCCGTCACATGATGCTGACACAATAAATCGGCTATATCTTCAAGAGTTCTTGAGATTTTCACTTGAAATTTTGTAGAGACATTCTTTAATCAGTGTAGATTCGAATTATATCAACAAAAATTTTGACCCCGAGAATGGGGGGGTCCCCTTAAGGAAAATTAATGAGTGACTAATTTTTAGACATTTATGATCGAATAAGTTCCAACGGCACAATGCACCCAAGCAAATGATTTCCAGCAATTGTAACCCCTGCAACAACTGCAAGTGAAATAAAAACGAAAAACAAATCTAAAGGTGCAACACCTATGAGAAAACCTCTTTCTTTTTTGCGGGTGAGAAATGTAACAGAAACCTATAATTTCGTTGTTTGTTGTTAATGAATAGAGAATGAAAATTAAAAACAACGAAATTGTTTTTGGCTTTTCCTTTCTCACATACGATACGATATGTGTTCGTATGTATGTTTGTCTGTCGACAAAGTGTTGAATGGTAGTATGACAAGTTGATGACATAATAGTAGACAACTCGGTGGTATAAACAAACAACGCAAGTAATAACACGAGAGCTAAATCGAAAGCTTTCATATGAAGTAATCATACACACAGCGAAAAAAAGAAATACACAGCGATATACAAAGAGAGAGGGAGAGAGATACAACAGACAGAATAATGACGAGTACGAGTGATAGATACAAAAAAAGTCAGACCGAAAAGGGGTTGAGAGATAGACAACAAATGTAATTATGATAATGAATAATTTGGATAAAGATAAGAAAAAAAGAGGTGCGATTGTAAAAGAGTATTAGATATCAAATGATATGAGTTGTAAAAACTTCAATCAATGGTGTCAACAAAAATAAAAATGAAGCAATCAAATGACAAATTTGAGATTCAAATCTGTGATATTTTGTCAAAAAATTATTTTATATTTAGCCACGTTCGTCTGTCTTTAAAATATCGAAAGCTCGGATGGATTTTTTTCCCAACCTAACATTACTCAGATTCGTAATATAAATACTGCTCTGCTTACTGTTTTTATAATAGTTTCTATATAAAGGTTTCTTACGAATTAACTGGAATAATAAGTCAATGCATGCCAAGTCAGGCAGCCGAAACGTATAATTGATGGATTATCGGTCTCAACAATTATACGTCGCGGCCGTGTAAAAACGAACCGGTTTGATGCGACATTGCATCGCATTTTCGTGGTGCACAAATATTCATGTTATCCTGGTCGTTTCTCTAAAAACTTGAGACAAACAAATTGTCGATCCACTCCTTCTGGTAGCTCCCCCATAAAGTTGTCAAATTTTGCTGAAAAATTATTTTATAATATCACGAGAAAGGACTAACCGATTTGAATCAAACTTAGATCGTTAGATCTAGTCTGAAGAAGGGACCCATTGGCCCACTCCTTTTGGTACGTCCCCCACAATTGGCAAAAAATATTCGTTATTGTTAAATAATGAAAATAATTCCGACAGAACATCTTAATAAAGGGAATATTTTGACTACTCCAGTAAAAAGGAAGCGGAATAGATGAGAAAAGGTCCCATGTTCAATATTTTGAAGACTCTAATCTGGTTCTAAGAGTAAACCTGCATAAATGTTTTGAACATCGTAACTGCATTTGAGAAGACAGCAACCAATCTGTCATTTCAGGTTTCTTAAGAAGCACTAGCGAACTGACTTCGAAATAAATTTCCAACACAATGAGGTTTTGTCGGGGTCAGCGGCAAAGTATTCATTTTCATTTAATATCATATTTGTTATCCACCGTGTCAATGCTTCCAGAATATCTCTGTTTTGTGGTAGTTTATTAATACATGCAGCCACATTTCTTCTAAAAATTATATGTGCATATCGCTAAACCAATATACTTCATTGGCGATATTCACTTCTTTGAAGCTTATTTTAAACGTTTCGATTTCACACTATGTATGGTTTAATAAAGCCTATGCTTTCGCTTATTCTACTAATCGTTCTACCTCATGACTGCAAAATGGGGTTCCTAATTTGGTCTTTGACCAACATTAGGTTCGACTAGCTCAAAACGCCAGCAATAATGACCGCAATTTTAAATCAAAAGTAAAACTTAAAATTAGATTTTTATTTTCAATTTTATTTTGATAAAAATCACATTTATAGACTTCGTCAACTCTTCAGATTTCGTTGTCTTCTTGCCGGATATTTCAATAAGGTCGCAATATCACCAAAACTAATAACCTTGCCGAAATCTGATAAGTAGATAATTAATTGTACATCATTTTGCTCTTCACTGTTGATATGTGCGAACATATGGGAGCTGTTTTTTGGCAAGAGCAAAGTTCATATTTTGGCAATTTGTTTGCTTTTTTGCTCTTCTTGCAATCGGTCCATACTGTTGACGTACAACGCTTGTTGGCCCCCTTTTTAGCATTAGACAGAGAGAATATATACATACATATATACTCGTGCATATATATAAATTATGTTAAATTTCAGATGATTTATTGTGTCATTTTTGTGGGATAAATATAGAGTTTCTTTTTGTTGCTTGTACACATTTATTATGCATATACGTACATATATACAATATAATATATATATATATATATATATATATTTATTAGATAACACATCAATAATTATGAAAATTACAAATTCGCTTTTGCTGATAACACCATCGCAAAAAATCGCCAAATTGATACATTTGTTTACAAAACGATTACATGACTGAGAGTATTTGCAGGAGGAAAACAGAAAAAAGCTCTTTGAGATGTGTGTGAGAGAGAGTAACAGGAAGAGACACAACAAAGATACCCACCGAAGTAAATTTAACTATTTTCCGTTATCTATTTGAAGGGGTCTCACCTTTCTTTCTTTCTGTCTGTCTTTTTTTCTGATTCTATAACAATTTGTTGGCATTCAATGTGAATGCCAGCCAGGCAACCAGCGAGTCAGTCAGATAGCCTGCCTGTCTGTCTGTCACTACCAGACGTCATACATAGATACGAAACAATGTGTTGTGTAGATGGATAAAAAAATAAATATCCACATAAATAACTATCTGGTAGTCACGAGTGAATGTTTTTCGTTGTTATTGTTGTTGGTGGTTGTGTTGTGTGGCATGTAGCGCTACTCTCTGCGAGAGCCAAGAGCCATCATTTGGATGGAGAAAGAGCGTAGCATGCACTCATTCCTCCCTGAGCAAAGAAACGAAAGGAAAGAGAGTAGGAAAATAATGGCTGTCGCTTGAAGAACGCCGTTGTGGCGTTCGTACGTCGGCTCGCTCGGTGGCCAACCATGTGGTTGCCTGCCTGCTTTTGCTTGGTTGGTTGGCGAATGTGATGATGAATGTTGTTGAGATAGTTTTGTCTTGGGCTTTACGGGCTTCTACTCTCGTGAAATGAGCAGTTGGCTTTAGTTTGAATTTTGCTTTGGGTTGTGTCTGGCCAAAAAAGAAATAGAAACAAAAAATAATAAAACAATATAATTATTTTGTACAACACACCGAGAGATATTCCTAAATCAAAAACAACAACAGCAAATACCCACAAAACATCAACAACAACTACTACTGATATTCTTAACAGGATGAATTAAAATGTAAATACTAGCCTACAAATAATAATAACAACAACAAAATAAATATTCTACTTTTTGAACTTTGCGGTATTGCAAATTAAAAAGAAAAGAAAATTGTGTTAAGAACAAAATACAAATTTGCCAAGACGTGTTCTTTCTGTTTGTAGCTGGCTGTTCCAAACTTGTGTGTTTAGTGTTGTTTATTTTGTTGTAGCCAAAAGCTGCTGCTGCAGAAAAAATATTAAATGAAAATAAAAATGTGTGAAATTTACGTAAATCATTATTAAAAGGAAAAATATTAAAATAATATTTTGCTGAGTAGAGAGAAAAAGAATATGCAAAACATAGATCGGCCCACAAAAAGAATGAAATGTTTAATAAAAGTGTGAAAATTATACCACCCCTTCCTCCCCTAACCCCCTTTGAAGAGACAACAACACAACAAAATATGTTAAGAAATCTTCATTTCGTTTTATAGGTATTTTATTCGGTTTTTTGTTGTTGCAACGTTATTGTTGTTGCACTTCGATATATGTATATATGTCGGTAGCTAGATGAACGGTGTACGAGTAACTGAGCAGATATTATTGACTAGCTGGCAGCAAGAATTTGCAATGTACGATTCAAACTTTGATGAAGTCTGCCAGTCAGCCAGCCATCCATCCGTCCAGCGTAAAACTACTGCTGCAAAAAAAGTAGTTATAGACGTTGCGACGTCGCAGCCACAACAACAAATCTGTTGGTGGTGTGTCATGTGGTCTGCCTTTTTTCGCAATATTGTCGATTTAACTCTTTTTGGCGTTTGTTTTTGCACGATTTTAAAAAAGTGCACATTAAAGCAAACCAATGATGAAAAATAAAACACAACAATAAGAACAAAATACCGCAACACAGTAAACAAAACAGCAAAACGCCACGACGACGACGCGTATTAAATTGTTATTGTGTGCTACACGATATGGACATCGGCATTTGTGCGGCAACATTAAGTAAAAGTTTGCCTCTCAGAATCGCAAAAAAAAAACACAACATCAACAACAGCGTTAAACAGAAACTTCCGTTCCATTCGCAAACATGAAATACACACGCACACACACACAACCCATTGGATTGCCGCCAACCGACAACCCGTATTAGTCTATACAACAAACATAACCAGCAAAAGCAACTGAATCTTTAAGTAAAATTTTTAATCCATATCTTACATCTTATGTGGTATTCAGGCACATATATCGGCATTTCTGTTTCTTTATGTCAAAGTCGTTGGCTATTTTTCGTCTGTCCGTTCATTGTCGCCAGAAATTCTACAATAATTTCCCTAAATTCCATTCTCCCTCCCTCGTGACATTCCTCCTCTCAGAGAATTTGATTCGGCTGTCAGTTTGTTTGTGTGTTAAGTTCATTCATTCTTCCATTCAACCTCTTTTATTGTGTGATAGTATCTAATGTAGAGTAGAGTTGCCATTAATCGTTTTGGAGATAATCCAATTACGGAGTGGAAATATGAGATCCTTATTAAACCCTCTAAATGGCAAATTTGGTATATGCTTCCTATAAAAAATGATTCTGAAGCGGAATGAGTTTTAATCAACTGGCAAATTCTTACTGTATTTTTTTCTAGCCTTTTAAAATTATGTACATAGAGGCAGGCTTGCCGGTTATGAGATATGATTGTTATTTATATGACTATTACATATATTTCCAAGCGATGGAAATGGATATATTTTGGCATTACTGTTTATTGGTTGACAAAAATTGACTTTGATTCTGAACCCGTGTTTTGACCCATATAAGCGTCTCAATCGACCTGAGCTATTTTTATAACCCTCAATGATTGACGGTATAAAAATATCAATTCGGCCGAAATATAAAATGATATATTTTTGTTTATTTGAATTTTGCATGTAAGTTTTTTTGTTTCGAGTCAATTTCAATGATCTAGGTTTTGCAATGAAAAAAAATGAAAAAGTCAAAAGTGCAGATATCGTAAATATATATCGCACCTGCTTCGAGGTGCACGTAAGTAAAATCAAAAAAAAAAAAAAAAAAATTATAATATATTTATGTCCATGTATTCTTGTGAAGAACTTGGCATAATTTGGATGAAACAGAATTATATATGCTTTCATACATATTTTCATCCGATCTCAACTAAATGGTACACAGTGTACTAAATTGGGACCAGTTTGATTTCTGTGAAATTTTGTGTCAATCGGTTTAGGTTAGATATAGATATGGGTCCCATATATAGTTGTGTCCCATTTTATGTAAATGGTGCACCAAACTCCCATTTTTTCCAATACGTTGATTGGATTTTGTAATATATATATATATATATATATATATTTCCATATTAGTTCATGCAATATGTGCACCAAATAATAAAGGTTTCTCCTAACCAGATAAAATTGTGGAGCGCACTGTGCTGCATGTCAAATAGTGTATGCCACGGTTGCTCAATAAAGGTCCAGGTTTACCTAGAGCTCCCATATATAAAGTTGGTCGGTTTTATACAAATGGTACACCAAAGAATCCAAGTCTGCCCGGTCGACATGCAATTTTTCATAGCTTTCAAAATGGAATTTGTATGGTTTATATATATATATATATATATATATACATATATATATCTATAAAATAGAAAAAATTTGTTTGTTTGTTTGTGTGTATGTTCCCGATAGACGCTAAAACCGCTGAACAGATGTTAATGATATTTACACTGTATGTCATGACATGCTCTGAAAGTAACATAGGCTAGCTAAACTTCTAAAATTCCGCGTGGATGCCGAGTTATAGCGTGATTAGTAAACAAACCTCAAAATTTCGGAACATGTAATATGCGTATATCTTAAGAACGGTTACAGATACCGTCTTCAAAATTTGTGTGAATAACGTAGGTGTAAATACACACCATCCATACAAAAACGAGCTTGGATGATCAATGGAAAATACAATTTCTGCTGCATTTTCAAAATCTGCATATTGAAAACAGAAAACATTTCGTTTGTAAACTCAAAAATCGCTGGACAGATTTTACTGAAACTTTCACAGAATGTCATGACATGTCCTGGGAATAACATAGGTTATATAAACCTCTAAGATTCGGCGTATATGCGGAGTTATAGCATCGAATGTACTCATGCCTCAGAAATTATGAACATGTAATTTGTGTATATCTTAAGAAAGGTTACAGATACCGACTTAAAAATATGTCTGAGTAACGTGGGCGTACGTACGCATAATCCATTTAACAGGAAAATGCACTCCTCATTGCATTTCTATCTATACATACATACATATGTACATATGTATGTATGTATATAGAAAATCGAAAGCATATTGTTTGTGGACTTAAGAACCACTGAACAACTTTTACCAAGAGTACGTCAAGCGATGGAAGTAACATAGGTTAGATAAACTCCTAAAAATTCGCGTGGATGCGGTGTAATATCATCAAAAATAAGCATACTTCTGAAAGAATATATCTTTGTATGTATGTATGTTAGTAGCATGTAGCTACTTTCAAATTGGTTTCAGAAAGATGGCTGCAATTGCGCATCATCCAAAGATTTTGGAACGTTGAGGATATATTTTGAAATACATAAAATACAAAATATGTGCATATGTATGTATGTATGTGTATTGAAATACAAAGAAATAATTGACATTATAATTTTTTCATTTTTGTCAGTTTGTGAAAAATTTTATTTGAATAAAAAAAATACCAAAACAATAATGTCAATGTCTGATATCGAATATTAGGGTTGATCATATATAAAAAATGGCACGTTTGGGACTAATTGAGAATAAGTTCATTGAAAATAGTATTTGAAGTGAAGACCCTAACATACTCTAACAATTTATTAAAAAAATAAATAAAAAATGGATTGAATGTCACTTACACTCTTTATAACCCTTGATTTTAATTATAAAACTATTTATTTTCATCTGGAAAACACGTTATAAGTCGGATAGTGGGATATTAAGATGTGCAAAGTAGTTATTAACCCTATTAAGTGTACTGTACTGTACTGACAATAACGATCAGTTCATTAATTATACTAACCATATTCTCTTCATTTTCATGCACATACATACATACTTATAACGAAATAAAATTTGTGTAAAATTTATAAAAAATATCAATTTTAAATTTTTTCAGTATATGAAAAACATCTTTTTCTTAGTTTCAAAGGAAACAAGAATTACCACCATTACAGAAAACAGCGAAAAATTCAATAACTTCTATACAAATATCGTCAGTTACCAATAGGAAGACAGAGAACGCATAGATATTTCACACATTTCTGTATTGTTAATACGAGCATATAAGAATTCAATATTCAGGGGCAGCGAAGCGCCACGGGTCCTGCTAGTATATTATAAAATATCTAATTTAATTTCGACCGATTTCATTTCAATCGTCTTCCAGGATATTGTACATATGAGCATCTATTGTATGTACCAAAAGTGGTGAAGGGTATCATATAGTCGGCCCCGTCCGTCTTTTGAACATTCCTTGCTGCTTAATTTTTCAATCTCGTATAAAGCAAACGGAATATACAATTTCATCCAAACTTGGAACTTTGTAATATTTTTACCAGACCTAGATGAGGTCGATCGGTCCACCTCTACTAGTATCTCCCGGACAACATTTTGAAAATTTTTAAATTCAATATGACCTACAACGATTTTAACCACATCAAGTTCGATGATGGAATCCATATGTTCACTCCCTTAGGAAGTGATGTAAATCCAATTTTTATCATATGAAAAATTCGATTTGATCCATAAAATGTGCATCGTGATATTTCTACAAAAGCCAATTCCGATAATAATTTTGAAATTCAGATCTATAATACAATTTTTCACTTTCTAATCACAGTAAAAACAATACCAATTTTGGGTCATGTTAAGAACAACCCGTTTTTATTCATTAAAAATTGTATCACGTCAAATCACATGTAAGGAATTTCGTGTTGTGTTTTGTATAACACTTTGACGCTATTCCCATTCAAAGTTGTACGTTATTCAAATGTTATGGTAATGTGGATGCTCTAAAATGAAACAATACATTTAAAAATGGGGCCAATAACCCCAATATTATTTAGTATCTATTCATTTAAAAATTATAAACCTTGTTTGTGAGCATATTAAACCCAAAATAAATGACATATTTGAAATTACTTTTGAACGTTTTAATACGGGCCTTTAAATTACGCACCTGTCAGAGGTAGTTGGCCTTGATGCATTCCCAAATATTCCCTTAAATGGCAAAGTATGTTATTAAGGCCTTTTTTTGACAAATACTAGCCTTAAATAGCGAAGGTTTCTAAATCTTATTATGTGCAGATATCATGATATCCGCTGTCGTCACTGTTTAATCATCGATTTTTGCAATAATAAAAACGGGAATAATAAAAAATAAAAACAGGTTTCCATATATAGTAATGGAGATTGACCTTTAGCCGAAACATCATCAAAAACATTAACAATTTGTCAGGTAACTATAAATATCAACAGAATAATGGAGATCTTAAAAAAACAAAACATTTGCATTTCGCTTTCTCATCTTAACAAGACGAGCATCTTCGCATTTCCGTCCCCTGCCTATGAAAAAATAATAATAATATATATTTTACAATTACAAGGGACAATTTTAATTAAAATTGATTATAGTATACATTTTATTCTATAATTTATTATTAAAATATTAATTTAATATATTAATTGAAAACCTTGTAAAACCGATTTGATCACCGCAGAAAAAGTACACACTGGCAATAAATTATGGGCTATTCAAAGTTCATAGAAATCTACAAGGTCCTCAGGTCGATGTGTAATTATACTGAAATCCTGTATAAAGAATTAATTATTTATAATAAATATTTTGCCTAATAAAATATATTGCAATATATTTTACATTTAAAAAAATTAGGATCTTGTTCTGATTTGGGGTTTAGGTCAATATTTTAAAAAGTACACTTTCATTGATTCAATTTTTATTATAAATTTGGGTTAGTCCTATACTGACTTCAATTTCACTCTGTTCGATAAAGAAGTTCTTGTTACGAATCTGGCCCTTCAGATCCTCAGCTATCTCATTCACCATGTTTATATTAAATGTGGGTCGTAGGAGGTATTTTATTTTCCGGCAACCTTTAGGAGAAGCCGATGAACATTTAAGGAAAACGAGATTATAGGCCATGCATTTTTTCCACATGTCAAAAATTAAAAACCACGTGTCTGAAACATAATTAAATACACAATTTTAAGTAAAAATTGTTAAACTACTTATTTATTAAGAACCATTGTGAATTATGTAAATTGGCAACACATATATTTCATCTTATTTAGTGATCCCTAGATTGATCATTTACAATAAGATGTAGATGTAAATAATCGTTACTATGAATAGTGATGTATATTGACATAAGTAATCATAAGAACAAACTAGAATAAGAATTATCTAGAATAGAATGATCTAGAAACAAATAGCGAGTAAATAAAAGAAGTTGCAACCATAGCCCATTGTCTCAGTTGTGAAGTAAAAGCTCTGCTGTTAAAGTGTCGTAAGTTTGTGAAAGTAACGAGTGTGTATAAAAGTGTAAAAAGTCTAAAGTGTTCTGTAAAATAAAGTTTGAAAAAAACTCCGAATTAAGTGTGTTTTAATTATTGCTGTGGACATCACCGGATCAGTTTAAAAGGATATTATCAACAGGTTATGGGCCCAGGAAGCTCTGGATAAAGGATTGCCCAGTCGAGATTTAAAAGATCAAGTGCTGTTCCAGGAAGGAAAAAATATTGTTCCAGAAAAAAAAACTGTGAAAAAAAAACCATAAGTAAAAGGACAACATTGACAAGAGTACTGTGTGGAAAATGAGTTCGTCAATCTACAACATCGAAAAGTTGGACGAAACAAATTATGACTCCTGGAGTTTTACTATGAGAGCTGTTTTAGTCCACCAGGAGTGTTGGGACGTCGTAAGTGGTGCCGCAAAGAAGCCCGAAAAAGATGATGAGCAATGGCTGAAAAAGGACGAGAAAGCGCTAGCGACCATTATATTGAGTGTGAATCCAAGGCAGATCTCCTACATTAAAAATTGCAAAACCTCTTCGGAAGCATGGATCACACTGAAGGATGTCCACAGACCAAAAGGCCCGGTACGTAAAGTCACTCTTTTTAAGCAATTGTTGGGAATGCGTATGAGTGAAGATGACTGCGTTCAGCAACATGTATGTAAGTTCGCTGCCGTAAGTGACAAATTGGCCGAAACTGGGATCGAGCTGCAGGAGGAACTCTTTGTTATAATGCTCCTAGCCAGTTTGCCACAGTCATACGAAAACTTCGTAGTGGCCCTAGAAACGAGGGATGAGCTGCCCAGTTTGAGCGCGTTGAAGATCAAGCTTGCAGAAGAGGGGGAAAGGAGAAAAGCAAACGGTACCAGTGGCGTAGAAAAAGTCGAGAAGATCTTTGTGTCGCACAACAACAAAAAGGAAAGTCCCAGAAAATTCTACAACAACAACCATAAGCGGGTAGACAAGCGTGCAAACAACAACAACAATGAGCGAGCCCATAAATATGTGCACAACAACAACAACAAAAATAATGGAAATTGCTACAACTGCGGCCGTAAAGGGCACTTCGCTGCACAATGCAACAACAACAAAGCAAAGGGGACGACACACACACATTCATACAGTGTATTGTCATCGACAAGCAACAACAACAACGTGCTAAACCCTTCAGTGTGGTGTGTCGACAGTGGCGCCTCAACACATTTGTGCTGCGACAGAGGTATGTTCGCGAAATTTCAAGAACACACAGAGGAAATAAATTTGGCTGGCGACAATAAAATCATAGCAAAAGGCAGAGGCAATGTGTGGCTACACGAATGCAAGGTGATGCTTAACGACGTATTGTATGTGCCCGAATTACAATGCAACTTCATTTCTGTGGGCAGAGTATCAAAGAAAGCGGCCGTAAAATTCAATGACAAAGGGGCGAGAATAATTGATGCAGAGGGCAAAACAGTGCTGTTCGCGAAAAAGGTATGTGATCTGTTTTTATATGGAGCATCAAAGGCAAAATCATTTTTTATTGATAACAATAATGAAGTTATGAAATGGCATTATAGATATGGTCACTTAAATGTAAATAGTTTGAAGAAATTGTCCGATGAAAGTTTAGTTTATGGTATGAAAGCAAATTTTCCTAGGGAAATAAATTGTAAGGTTTGCATGAAAAGCAAATGCACAGCGAAGCCATTTAGCCAGTCAGAGAGCAGAGCGACAGAATTATTAGAAATAGTCCATACAGATTTATGCGGACCAATGAATAAACAGTCGATAGGAGGTTCACGATATTTTTTAACTTTTATTGATGACAGGTCGCGATATGTGTTTGTATATTTCCTTAAAACAAAAGATGAGACATTTGCAAAGTTTAAAGAATTTAAAGAAATGGTTGAACGTCAGACAGGTAAAAAGATAAAATGTTTACGATCGGACAATGGCACAGAATTTGTGAACAATCAGTTCAATGCATATTTGAAACAACACGGAATTGTCAGGCAACTAACTGTACCACACACTCCACAACAGAACGGTGTGGCCGAACGATTTAACAGAACATTAGTGGAAATGGCTAGGTCTATGCTTGTAGCAGCAAATTTAGATGAGTCGTTGTGGGGAGAGGCAGTAAACACAGCTGCGTACCTGCGAAATAGATCGCCCACAGCAGCATTGGACAGCGCGGCAACGCCATATGAAGTGTGGTTTGGTAAAAAGGCCGTTGTGAAACATTTGAAAATATTTGGTTCAACTGCTATAGCGCTCAACAAGAAACATCATCATAAATTCAGAGCAAAGGGTAAAGAGTATGTAGTTGTAGGGTACTCTGAGATATCAAAGGCATATAGATTATTTGATAAAAGTTCGAGAAATGTAGTAATAAGCCGCGATGTATACTTTATAGAAAAAATTAATGATGATGATGTAGTGGAAATCCCAATGAATGAAATAGATTTGACGAAAAAGGAAAATGAACATGAAGGAACAAAAGAGTGCCATAAAGAAATTGACCATATTGTACAAAGTGATAGTGAGTTTGAGTCTGCTGAGGAAGACAATACATTTGTAGAAACGGGAAATCACACTAAGGAGGGGAATAATGTAGAAACCCCGTATAGAGGTAGAGGTAGGCCGAAGATAGTAAAGACAGGTAAGCCAGGTAGACCAAGAAAGCAGTATAATGTTGTAAATTTGATGAAGGCTGAAAATATTGTTGTGCCAATTACAGTTGAAGAGGCTTTGTCAAGTGAATATTCCCAATATTGGCAGAATGCGATGGATGATGAGTATAACTCATTAATAAAAAATAACACATGGGAATTATCTAATTTACCAGAAGGACAAAAGGCAATAGGTTGTAAATGGGTATTTACGTTAAAGAAAAATGCAAATGGTGAGATAGAAAGATTTAAAGCTAGATTGGTTGCAAGAGGTTTCGATCAAGAATATGGAGTAAATTATACAGAAACATTTTCGCCAGTAGTCAGATATGAAACAATAAGAATGGTTATAGCCCTTGCAGCAGAATATAGTTTGCATTTGCACCAAATGGACGTGTCAACAGCGTATTTAAATAGTGATTTAGCAGACGACATTTATATGAAGCAGCCTCAGTGTTTTGTTGACAAAAGGTATCCTAATGCGGTATTGAAATTAAATAAGGCGTTATATGGGTTAAAACAGTCAGGTAGACAATGGAATAGGACTCTGGACAAAATATTAAAAGATATGGGATTTTCTGCGTGCCCCCGTGAACCGTGTTTATACAGTAGAAATGAAAATGGAAAAATTAATTTAATTGCAGTTTATGTTGATGACCTATTGATAGCATGTTCTGATTTAAATGAGATGGAAGATATTAAATCAAATATTGCAGCCAGAGTAGATGTAGTTGACAAAGGACCAGCAAGAAAGTTTCTCAGCATAGAAATTGAAAGAGAAGGCGCAACAGGTAAAATTAGTATCCACCAGAAAAGTCAAATTAGAGAACTCTTAGATGCATATGGAATGAAAGAATGTAGGCCAGTTTGCACCCCATTAGAACCGAAATTTCAGGTAGCATGTGAGAAAGAAAATTGTAAGCGAGTTGAGTCAACAGAATATCAATCATTGATAGGATCTCTTATGTACTTAGCGATATGTACGCGACCAGATATATTGCATTCAGTTAGTAAGCTATCACAGAAGAATACAGACCCGCACATTGAACATATGACAGCAGCGAAACGTATTTTGAAGTATTTAAATAAAACGTTAGATTATAAAATACATTACCAGAAGACAGGAGAACAAGTTACAGCATATGTTGACGCTGACTGGGGTGGTGACATTGAGACAAGAAAATCTTATACTGGCTATGTATTTTTGCTCGCTGGAAGTGCTTTTTCATGGGAATCAAAGAAACAGAACACAGTAGCGTTAAGTAGCACAGAAGCTGAATATATGGCTCTCTCATCAGCAGCAAAAGAAGCGGTGTATTTAAGAAAATTATTGACAGGAATTTCAATTCATTGTCCAGATAAAATATTGATAAATGGAGATAATGTAGGGGCATTGCATTTGGTTAAAAATCCTGTGTATCACAATAGAACAAAACATATTGATATAAAATATCATCACATAAGAAATGTATATATGGAGGGTCATATAGATTTATGTTATTGTTCAAGCTCAAATAATTTAGCTGATATATTAACTAAGAATTTATCAAAGGTGTCTCATGTAAAATTGAGTAAAGAAATTGGACTAATGTAAATAGTGTGTCTATGTATAGAGGTAATGTAAGTCAATATATGAAATGTAATATACAAATGTATGTAAATAGGTAATATTGAAATATATGTGTTGAGGAGGGATGTCAAATATTGTGAATTATGTAAATTGGCAACACATATATTTCATCTTATTTAGTGATCCCTAGATTGATCATTTACAATAAGATGTAGATGTAAATAATCGTTACTATGAATAGTGATGTATATTGACATAAGTAATCATAAGAACAAACTAGAATAAGAATTATCTAGAATAGAATGATCTAGAAACAAATAGCGAGTAAATAAAAGAAGTTGCAACCATAGCTCATCGTCTCAGTTGTGAAGTAAAAGCTCTGCTGTTAAAGTGTCGTAAGTTTGCAAAAGTAACGAGTGCCTATAAAAGTGTTGTAAAAAGTCTAAAGTGTTCTGTAAAATAAAGTTTGAAAAAAACTCCGAATTAAGTGTGTTTTAATTATTGCTGTGGACATCACCGGATCAGTTTAAAAGGATATTATCAACAACACGAGTAAGTAGAAAAGAAGAAAAAACAAAACGTAATTTCTTTGTAATTCTGTTTTTTGTCTTCAGCAAATTAAAAGACATCAAAGACAAAGCTGTGAGTACCCGGTTTATTTGAAGAAAGCGCGCGCATTTGGCATGAGTGTACATTTTACTCTCTTTTGCGAATATAACTCTCAAACAAATAAAACTTCAGAGAATTGTTTTGCTCAATGTTTATTTTCTCAATGAGTAGAAGGAAGAATCTCATTGATTTCCGTTACCCCTTATTTGGGGGAATATTTACGCTCTTAAGCTCTTTTATTCTGGGGGGAGTAAAACCAAAGCTGCATTGCAATTTGCAAAAACAATGTCACAGGATATGTTTGCTCAGGAATTTGGATTTGTGTTGAGCTCTTCAAAATACGACGACAGCAAACAGTGATTCGTGTTTGCGTGAATGTTTGTTGTGTGATGCTGTGTGTGCATTGAATCAACAGACATTTGACTCCTTCTAACACAACCTGATTGTTACCCAATACTATGAGTGTTGTTGTTTTAAATACCCATGCATTTTGGATAGCACATAGCAGCTCCATCACCACCAACAACATACATATAAATACGATACATGCACACAATATCTGTGTCAAATTGTGGCTCTGTGTCATGTTGCTGTTGATGCTGATGGTTGGTGTTTGGTAAGATTATCCGGTTTACTATTTCGGAATTAACGATTTCTGTAAAAGGTGGATGCTTGCTATAAGCTTGGTATTATAATTTGTTGTCAATAAGTGATTTTCGGGTGTAATTTTATTACATTGGTTATTAAAAGGTGTACTTAAATCTAACGGTGTTCGTGATATGTAGGTCGCGCATAATTTGCACGTAGTTGCATATTTATTGATTTTTGCGATAGAAAGGTTTCCTTTTTATATTTCGGGTGCAGATGTAATAAAGTAAACTATGTGCTACTTAAATACTACCCAATAATTATTTACTTTTGGTATTCCCACATTGATATTTGTGGGTGATGGAATAGTTTCCGAAAATCTAAAAATTCTAAAAAAAAATGCTAAACCTTAATGTGAACAATATTGATAATTTTTAGTAGGAAAATTTACTACTTAATGAAAACCCAAAATTTTTATTTTTTTTAAATACCCAAAATCCTCAAGTTACAAAAAATTGCGGACTATGCGTAAAAGTGGGTCGATAATGGTTATTTTTGAAAGGGAGACTTTCTATTAAATTAGAACCCGAAATATAAAATTACTGACAATTCGGTTGAAAAATAGTCTAAAAACCCTTAAAATATGGTTTTAGTATTGTTTATTTCAATTCATGTTCATTCGGATGTTAGCAATATAAGCATGGAGCGATACAGCCCATATCCGAATATGAAAAACACTCATTCAAATATACAGCACCTTTATCGGATCTTCAGATGATCTATGGGAAGAGACTTTCAGATCTTGTGTGGTAAGAAGATGTCATTCAAATCATTTATGGAGAAGAACTTATATTAAAAAAAAGTCCTTCAGTTGTTCTGTGAATAAGACTTTTAGCTACCCTGTAAAGAAGAAAATCATAAGATTTTCTAGGAATAAAATAGGATCTGCTGCTCTTTTAATAGAAAAACAATTCTAAAGAGCAAAAGATCTGCGAGTCTTCTGTTAAGAAGATTTTCAGCACATCCTCTTCTTTGAAGAAGACATTTATTTTTTCTATTGAGAAAAACACATTGATCTCTTCCATTGAGAAGAAGACCTCCATTTCTTCTTAAGGAGAAGACCTTAATCTCTTTTATGGAGAAAAATACCTTAATATACTCTATGGATATTTGCTATTTGGCTTTTTTATAATAAAGAAAACTTCTGGCTCTTCCTTAGAGGAGAAGACCGTCTGGATCTGCTGTGAAGAACGCCTTCTGGAAGTTCATTGGAGAAGAAGACGTTCGGGTTCTTCCATTTTTTAAGCTGGAGCATCCTCAACCATTATCACAACATGACCACCGTAGTCGCTGCAACCAATATGTCTGACTATGTCGATTTCCGAGAATAGGTGGTACAACTCATGACTCACACAGATCTGTCCGTAGATTTTTCGGATGATTTTTCTCTCAAACACTCCAAAAACTGTCTTATCTGCCTGTGCAAGTACCTATGCTTCCGATTCATACATCAGAAAGGGTAATATCCGCGTCTTGTAGAGTGTGAGATTGGCCTGACAAGATGTGGTCTTGTTCTTAAATTTCATACTCAGACCATAGAAGACTCTGTTGGCTAACACATTTCTTCTCGGGATTTCAAAACTGATGTCATAGTCTTATTTATATAATATTTTACATTTATATAAAATCGTTGACAGTCTCAAAGCTGTAGTTTTCAAGTTCCATACTTGGTCCGAGTCTACTGGACGTATTGCATATTAATACCATCAGCTTGGTCTTCTCGCCATTTACTGTCGGTCCCACTTTGGTAGACTACTTTTCGATTCATTCAAAGTTGGCTTTTACCGATCGCAATGTTCGACTAATTATGTCGATGTCATCGGCGTAAGCAAGTAACATGTGCTGTTTGGTGTACAGTGTGTCAATTCTGTTCTCCTTTATATTTTATATGACCTTTTCTAGCAGGATGTTGTTTTTTTATGGAAAACGAAAATTCTAATTTGAAGAATTTTGAATTACAATTTCATCGATAACTTTTTATAAAAAAAACATAAGAAGTATATCTTCGAGTCGATTTATTTTATAGTATAAATTCGTTAAGATATGGTTAAATTTGTATGGAGGCCGAAATAGTCCTTTTTAACTATTTTTTTGCTCTAGTTACAATATGACAAATGTATTATGGGTAGTTCTTCATAGACAATTTATTTTTTTTAATGAGACGGATATTTTTTTATAATTTAACTATATCTGGTTTTAGTACATTATTATGCGTTCAAACATAAGTAACGTCATTATTTATACGTCACCTGGAACCTACGAGAAACACCATTGTTAAATTGTTTTCATTGACCATAACCTTAGACAATAATGGCTAATTAAAAAAGCGCACACTTTTGTGTGTGTGTTATTTTTTTTGCAGAGTACACTTTTATTTTTTAATATACATACACATTAATTATGACTACACAACATAAAGGGGGGTTATCCATTTAAAACAAAAAATTATGTTGCAAATAAAAAAAAAAAAATTGCCAGTATCATTTAAGTATCAAAATATATTTATATAGATAATCGGCAGGGAAGATATTTGCAAACCTTTTCAAACAATTTTTAATGAACGATTTGAACGATAAAAAATCCAAGTGCATAGCAGACACTTGGAATTTTTGTGTGTAGTAATATATATATATATATATATGAGCAATTGAATGAAGATTAAGATGAATGATACCCAATTTGATGATGAGTGTGGATTTTGCTCCTTTTGAAATAATTCCTTTCTTTACCATTTTATTTTAACTTTTTCATATCATATCCATTCAATTTTCAAATAAAAAACTTTAAAAACTCTTGTCAAAAATCTCATATAATTAAAAATCGATTACAACCACTACCCAACCATTTTCTGTATAGGTGTATCGCCATGGAATTTTTCCCGCTATATTTTTTGTTATTTCCACATCTAAATCTTAATAAATAAGTTGATTTGTGGCTGATGCCTTTGAATACAAAAAATCCGCATATAGTATTTAATTCTCTCAGCTCAATCGCGTTTTCTTAAATCTACAAACGACAAACTGTCGTCTGGCACAATCCGGCATTTTTTTATATGCACAATCATAAATGAAATCTTTGTTACAATTGTTGCCGCTGCTGCTGTTGTTGTTGCTGTTTGATTAAAAATACCCAAATGAATTTTGTGTTTGTGGCAAAGCGGGTGTTGAGGTATGATGCGACTGTATGGAAGCTGTGGCGTACACCTTTTTTGTTGTTGTCGTTATTTTATTATGCGGTCGGTAGCTGGAAATGATTCAAAATTAGTGATTTGTGGTCACAATTCTAGAGCACATGTTCCGCAGAGGCAGGCGGTAATTATAGCTTGAGTCGGCACCCAAAAATAGTGGGATACATACATATACATCTACAAAAATATATAGAAATATTTGTTTTATGTGTGGGCTAAATAATAGCGGGAGGCTCGACTTTAATGTTGTTGCAAGTTTTTGTTTTTTATTTTTATTTTAATTGCTACAAAACTGATTTGCGTATATTAGTTAGATAACACCCTCCCTCATTGAAGGTAGGGTATATGGGTTCTCTGTTTCGTTTGAAATGTCTCACAATATTCAATTATACTATGAAACAAAATGGAGCTCATGGTTTGGGGGTAAGTAAATTACATATGGGGATGAATGTTCTTACCCAGAAGGACAAATTTGCCATAGGTGAAATTTTTTGCTTTATATTATTAGTTGCGGCAATTGCAGGATATTTTTCATACCTAAATTTTTGAGCCAAATTTTCAGATAATAAAAACCGATTTACCGTTTTTATCTTATATGCCAATAATTTGAAAACAAAAAATTCAGATGACGTGGAATTAAAAATATTGAAATGTTTGCCCTTTGTGGTAAGGTACCAGAGGTAGGTGACCAATGGGTCCCATTTTCGGACTTGATTTTTGGACTTAGGAATATAATATGTGCAACGTTTAATTCGGACATTCCTTTCGACTAATATTTAATTCTAGCTCTATTGGTTCACTATTAATCCAAATTTAGTACAAATTTGGTGACATTTCCCAAACTTCCTATCGGTTCAACCGAGTTCCCATTTTGTACACATTAGTACAAATTTCCAAAATTGTCTACATATCCCAGTCCTACACCCCCAATTCTACACCCCAACAATAATATAGTACGATTTAGTACTTGTGGTACACCTAAGTACCAATTTTCCAAAACTACGTAAATATTCCGATCATACACTCCGGCGATAATATTGATTTGAAATTTCAGGATTGCAGCTGCATTTGAAACTCTAATTAAAAATTGTACCAAATATAGTACCATATAGTACTTTATGTACACATGATTTCAAAACCACCTCATTATATCGACTTTAATTCTCAACATTAATTCACATTCCAAATTTCAAGTTTTAGCTCGATTCATTCACATGCCACGAACACAAATTAGTACATTTTAGTACTTTTCTTATAGTTCCAATGTCCAAAAAACCTTTTGCTACATCTATTCTACACTCTATCAATGACCCTCAATTCAAATTTCAGAGTTCTAGTTGCACGGGTTCGCCAAATACAAATGGTACCCCATTTAGTATTTTTGGTACTTTTCGTGCCGTTCTAGTACGAATTACCAAAAACCCATCCTTATCTGACCCCTTTGGACCAACAGAGCATTTTATTCTGATCAAATATAAACTTTGTGGGACCTCCGCCAATTATTTCGAGGTGCTGGAGACTGAATGACGACGATTTTAATACACTATCCATCAATTGTCTTAGAACTTTACGAATTGTTTGTTTTTTGACTCAATATCCAATTTAAGAAAAAACAGGTTGCAACATTGTTGCACTTGAAGAATGTTCTGTGTCAGAGATGTTCTTTTTTTTATTGTTGTTGTTTTAATAATTTCCGTAAATAACGGAAAAGGGAATCCCCTTTAAGCCCCCGTGGCAGTGATACAAAAAAAAAAAAAACAATTTACATTTCATGTGGAGAAGCGCAAATTGTACTCTCGGTTGTCGATGATATTCGATTGAACAGTCAATCGACCGGGTTGTTAGGTTCGATCATTTATGATCGGCGGCGGTATTTACAATTCTAAATGGTGATCATGTTTTTTTTGTGTTGTGTTTTCGATTAAAACAGAAAATCCAGTTTGTGTGTGTTTTTTAGTTAATTTTTATTTTTTCTACATATGTATGTAAACATATTGTTGTTTGTTGTTGCGGCATGATGACTGCCTGGCTGGCTGCTGCGTCAATCCATAATTACACGGAAATCTTGTTGGAAATCTTTGTTGTTGTTGTTGATCACACCGGTCAATATATCTCTGAGACTACTATGTCTAGAAAAGCTGCCTGATATTACACAGCCGCAGCAGCACAATGCACCTGAACATGTGTGTAGTATGAGAGCGGCTGGTCGGTCAAACATTCAACTATAGCCGAATTTGTTGCTTAAAATATTCATTCGTCGGCTGTGGCCATTTGGGGGGTAGACATTAACGTTCATTATTTCAGTGGAGCTGGAGTCGTTTAGTCGCAGGTAGCTATATTTCTATAGAACAGATCGACGGAGGAAAAAAGCCTTAAGAAGAAGCAGACGACGACAACGAAAACGTAGACGTTCTTAAATTAACGAAACTGTGTGCGGTTTATTTTTTTCTGGCTTAACGACAAGATACGAAACGAAGCAAAACGTCAGTCCGCCTGTCCGTCCGTCCTTGTTTGTCCGCACAAACTTGGATGATAAGTTTTGATTTGCCTGCTGTTTACCATTTTATCAGGCGTTACGTTGACGACAATGTCGCTGTTTTCGTCGCCGCCGTTGTTTTTAATTTAAGAGGCAATTTACCTGTCACACGTTGTGCACGACGAACGACGAGAGTGTAAACGTCAGCGGTGCGTAAATGTAAAGTTTAGCTTTTGTCGTTGTTGACAAAACATATGTGATCCGTCCTTGGATGGCTTGTGTTCGCACAGTGACTGAGAGAGAGAGTGTGGGAAACTCAGAGAGATTGAGAGAGATCACACCTCAAAGAAAGAGGGCTTTTGTGTACGCCATCGGACGGATCGATCAATGCTGTGATTTCTTTTTTTTTTTTTGAGACCCATACAAGCATAGCGCATTCAAAGACGTTTGTCGTTTTCTGTGCGTCGCTGTTGGCGGTGACGTCGGCACCATTGGCGTTTACGTCGCCGTTGTTTCGTTTAAAGTTTAAACTTAGCTTAGCTAAATGGCTTAACTCGCCAATATTTAGTCGCACGCCTAACGTTGACATTCATTGTTGTGTTGTGAAACTTAAACGCTTAAAACACATAGCCGCCATACGAAAAAAATTAAAATTGAAAAAAATAAACACTAATTTATACGGCCGGATACAATTGGATATTGTAAAGAATACTTGAAGATTTTTCAAAGTGATTTTTATAAATAAAATAATCAATTTTTTCTACACAAAAATGTGAAAACTCAATGAAAATTCTATAAAATAATAACTAAAGTGTTTTAAGAAAAAATATATATTTCTTATTGATTTTTATATTTTCTTTCAGTGTTGATTAACTAACGTTAGAAAAAGAAACCACAAAGAAAAAACCAACCGATAACGCTTAAACAAAAATTTATTTTTTGGAATAGTTTAAAAAAGA
Organism: Musca vetustissima; assembly: GCF_032173495.1. Taxonomy (NCBI): domain Eukaryota; kingdom Metazoa; phylum Arthropoda; class Insecta; order Diptera; family Muscidae; genus Musca; species Musca vetustissima. Next base: position 855,005 of record NW_026887821.1, on the reverse strand, counting down.
TAAAAAACATAACATCTTTGCAGAAAAATATTGAAAAAAAGACTTATAAAAATGCTTCAAAATCCCACGACACCGATTATTAAGTGATTACAAACCTCACATACACGCAAAAATTAGATATAACGAAAAATAAAAATATATATACATACCCCCTACAATATATATTTAAATATAAAAATAAATAACAAAAAAAGGAATATATTTACAAATATATTTAAATATAAAAATCGGTAAATCAGAAAAAATCAACAAAAACAACAACATCAACGTCGTCGATAAATAGTACAAAAAGCTCGACTCTCCGACAACATCACTGATTCGACAGTCTTTCAATTGTGTCCAACGTCCTGTTCGAGTTGCTGCTACAGCTGCCGTTACCGCTACTGAGTTTCGTCATAATTCACACCGTTTTGGATTTTTTTTGCAAAACCAAAAAATAGAAAAGGTAAATATTTTTATATTCAATTAACCAAAGCAAAAAAAAAGTTAGACAGCTAGAGATAGATACAAAATTGATCTTAGAATGTTCCATGCTTAAAGAAAAAAAGAGCAAAAAACGAGCGTACAGTGTTTTCAGTGAATCAGCACAAAATTTGTAAAACAAATATACAATACATAATACTAAATAGATTTAAAAATAAATTTATATATGTATGTTAAGTTCCGTTTGACTGCAATTTTAATTCCGGTCTCTAGATGATTCCTTTCAAATGGAAAAAATTAGAAAAAAGAAAAAAAGTTCGTTGTGTACAGTACCAGTAGTAAACAAAATATGTAAACAATATCAGCTGTTCACATCCTAATATTATCCAATTATAATTGTCTCTCCATAAATGTATCATTATTGGGCATGCCATAATTTTTTAAAAACAAATTTTTTAAAAAAAAATGTTTAGGGCCTATTCAAATTATTCGCATTGTTTTGAATTGGTTTTCAGGGTATTAATATAAATGTCAAAAATATTATTGCAGAGTTATTCACAACTAAATTCAATTGAAATAATTATCGAGATGTATTTATATATAAATACACTGGGTCATAAAAGAATGGGTCCCGCTTTTTAGATCAATGCTTTGATTTTTTTATTTTTATTTTAAACAAAAGTATGCGGTTTTGAAGTAAACTTGTATAACCGTACGGAAACTGAATCAGCAGTTTGTTTTGAAAATAGTAATACACAAATAAACTGGCTGAATTAAAAAAAATATTTTTAAATATTAAAAATATTTTTGATATAAGACTTCCCAAAATATTTAAAAAAGTCCACTTTTTATAGTAGCTTTCAAAAATTATTTTAATAATATACACGCTTGATATAAGTTTTTCAGAAATATTTTTTTTAAAAATCCGCTATTCAAAAATATTTGTCGTAAAAAATAATTTGATATATAAATAGCTTTTTTAGGTAGCTTTTCAAAACTATTTCTAAATAACCCACGCTTTAAATAAGGCTCCCAAAAATATTTATAAAGAAATCCACGCTTTAAATAAACTTCCAAAATATATTAAAAAATATGTTTAAAGCCATTCAAAAATAATTTTGAATACACACTTCTTAGAAGCCTTTCAATTATATATATATATATATATATATATATTTTTAATCAACGCTTGATATAAATTGTATTGTTTACATAAAGGCGCTAAATATACTATTTGGCTTTAAGTATTTTTTCAAATTCGAATAACCTGTTATTTTGAAGATTTTTCTTTGTCTAAATTGTGCACAATTTGTACAGTACAATAGTGTTTGTAAACAGCAACACATGTATATTTTTTCAAAACTGAAACATGTTCTGATTTTTATCTTTTCACCTCTTTTTGACTTTCATCTCAAAACGCCTTTTACATCATGTATATCCAGTTCATTTTTGATATTTTTAATTATTAAGAAATATTTCCAGGTATTTTTCTACATGTTTCATATATAAACTACATGTACAGTACATGAAAGTTTGTATATATATAAATATTGATGTTTTCTTTTTATTTATTTTTTTTTCAAAACTAGTTCCAAATTTTTTAGCCTCTAACCATAAATTTGTCAAACAAACCTTTCGAAATAAGGTTGAAAAAAGAGACATGTGTGTGTATACACATATGGAAAACCTAAAATAAATTATTAATTAAATGCTAATCATATGCATAATGTTACAACGTGCCTAAATTCGAAAAATCTCTTAAAACTTTCCCATAACCTGTTTAACATTCGACGACGATACTAGACGAAAAACAATCTATTGAATTCGGTCAAAGACTTCCAGTTGAATTCCAGTATGCATTTGAATTTCTTTAAGAATTTAGGTTTTAAATTCGATTTTGATTTCGAACAAAGAACAAGAACCGTAATCATGTTTATTAGAAATTTTATATAGGATTTATAAAGTAATAAAAATTTATATCAAATTGCTGAATTTTTTGTTTTTCCAACAACTTGTCTTAATTAAAACACTAACTACAAATTTGGAATAGTTGTTGAACTGGGATATAAAGTGTTATGCGAATATTGGTATTTGCAAATTTATTTTATTTGCAATTCGAGGGGGATTTTTTATAGATATTTTTTTTCTTGGCATGGTTTTAAAAAAACTATAAATACAATATATTTAAATTAAAGGGTTAACAAGACATTTATTTTTTTTTTTTAATTTTAACATTTTTATATAGAGCAATATAAATATTTGAAGAGATTTTTTCGCATAAAATTCAAAATATTGTTCCTTAGAAAAATAATGAATTGTTATGAATTTTTTTAATAAATATATAAAGTTTTTGATGAAATAATTCCATATTTAATTTATACATTTTTAAAAGATGTATAAATTTAGGAAACTGAATTCAAATTGTTGTAATTCCGAATACCATTCAAATCTGTTAGAATTGTCTAAAACCACGTATCTTAATAATAAATAAATTATTAATTTAAATTGGTTATTAATAATACCATAAATTTTAAAATATTTGTTTCGCTTCTTTTGACAAATTTTGACTTAATCACTTTTCTTTTTCTAACCGAAAATAAACTCAATGACCACCAACAAACCCCAAAAATAGTCTTCCGCCGCTGCTGTTGTACGTAATTTTACTAATAATAATTTGATGACTAAAGTAGAATTGGTTGGTTACGGAATTTACAAAGAGTCAACGAAAGCCAAAAAGAACAGCAACAACAAAAACAACAACAGTGGCAAGAAGAAAAAAAAATGTGGTATTTGTATACCACAGGAAAAATATGCATGTTTGTTGCCACAGCAAGATGGTTCGGTTCGACTCATTCTGCCAGGTTGTTGGTGACTTTTACTTTTACTGGAATTTCTTTTTTTTTTTGTTGATGGGTAGTTTTTGCCTTTTCTTTTCAATATTCTTGTCTTTTTGTTGTTGTAGGTATTGCTTTTTTTATTGAAATTATGTCAGTAATCGTTTTGGTTTCTTTTGGTTGCTTTTCCCTCTTCCTCAACCAGTAATTGCATTATGTTAATTATTTAAAAGAAAGAGGATAGTTGCCAGAACAATTACAATTTAAAAATTAAGAAAAATTAATCCTTTAGCGCAGAAATATTTAAAAAAACTCCACGCTTGTTATAAGCCTTTCTAAAATATTTTTAAAACTTTTGCAAAATTATGAAATTTTTGAGGGGACCGGAAGTAGTGGACCCTATCTTCTAATTTGAGGTGGACCCTACCTTCTAATTTGAGGTGGACCCTACCTTCTAATTTGTCATACACACTAGTCATCAATACAGACATACGAACGAACATTTGTAAATCGACTACAAAGTGTCTAAAACGGAATAGGGCACACTTTAGTTATATCAAATTCATCCTTCATCAGCCCCAAAATAATATCACTTCTTATCTGATGTTCACACCTGTTCCAATTTCCAAAATGAAATGATGCACATATGACTTCAAATCAAATACACCCCTCAAATTTTGACTTATTTACCCAGCACTTCTGGACACAATTCCAGACAAGAGATAACAACACAAATACCTAATATCACAACAAAACCGCTCAAAGATTTATGATATCCCATGTGTCTAAAGAAAATCCCCAGAAATCATGAAAAACCCCTCCGATAAGATTATATTAAAGTTTTAATACCAACACTTTTTTTATATTAATCAAACAATAAAATAGTGCTAGTAGTCTTTTTTATTACTTAAGGAGGACATTTTGAAACAAGTAGCGGGAAAAAAATTTTCCATTACAAGATCACTAATCACTACGTCAGCCAGTCAGTTAAATTGCCAGTTTGACACTTTCATAATATTTCCTCACTCATCACCTCCTGAATGACGTATCCGATTTAAAAATTATTATTTCAAATCGTTGCTTATTAACTACATTAATTATTCATTAGAATATAATTACTTTATCGCAACTTATCATGATTTGTTTTTTGTTGCTGTTGTTGGTATTGCTGTAAAGTTCATTTACATGTTGTAACCTTTTAGCCACTATGGGGTGAACTTGTGTTGACTTGTAGTGTAATTATTTAATTGTTTACATAACACAAAACTACAAATTAACTAATTTTTATAAAACAAACAAAATAAATTTAAAAACAACAAAAAATTATAAATGATTTCCAGTACTATATATTACTGGCAATTAATGTAATCAATTTGAAATTCATTAGATTTGTTACTTCAATTACACATTGTTTTGTAAATTCAATGGAATCTTGCACGAAGATAACAATTATCAAATGGATTTATTTCAAATGTAATAATATTTTTAAGAATTGTTTGCCAATTACAGTAAAACTCACGGTAAAATCTAGATTCTTTCTAAGATTATATGTTATTTCATAAAAAATATATATATCTAACATTTTGTCTTTCAATGTTACTGTCAAAAAAAAAATCTTCTAAAATTATATTTCCCTTTCATAGACAAGAAACCCGAATTAAAAAATGAACTGTGTTCATATAAAGCAATTATATTAGGAACACTTTATGAACACTATTCATATAATGTATGCCACTTAGTTCGGTGTATGTGTACAATCAACAAACGTTATGATCGATTTCAGAGTTAATTGTTAAGTCTTTTTTTTTGGAAAAATATTATTTAGATAAATAATGAAAAATCAATAAAAAAAAATTAAAAATTAAATCAAATTTTGCTATGATCTAAAATTAATTCGGAGTCTTTGATACAAAAATTGTCGTTAATATGTTCGGGGCAAATATTGGGAAAAAATCCGAAATTAATTTCATTGCACATTATTATTCTTTTCCGTAGTCTATATTTGCTTCATTACGAAAGTAAATATAATATTTCTAAGAAACTATTCCCCCAAAAAGAACCATATGTACTAGGATCATATTTTTTGGTCATCTAGTTAGTTGACCTAGGTCATTTCACTGAACGAACATAAAAAAGTTCGAATCACATTAGAAACGAAATTGCACAACTCTAAGAGAGTGTATTCTTATACCTGATAAATATGTGGCTTTAATGAGAATTATGTTCATAGTTTAAAAAGGTACAACATGTAACGAGTGTCACATTTTCCCACATAATGATGTCCTTTCTTTGAACAAATCGAAAATGACCTTTCCATGTGCTTGGAATCTTACTAAAATTTTGTAGACTTTTTTGTAACTTCCTTTTTTTTGTATGGAGAAAATTAAACACAGATTAGAATAATTAAAAAAGGATGATGAAAGACTTCTAACTAAATTGAGATTTTAATAATTGAGAGATTTATAAATACTTATTTACATAACATAAACCGATCTTAGAAAATATTTCCATTCGTCGCCGTTTTTCCAATTTGAAATATCATATTATCACTTGATCTGTCCATCTTATTCGGTACCTTCCTCTTCTGCGTGAGCCATCAGTAGGCTCGCTTTATCAGTAGGTCTTTTGATCTGAGGCATCCTCATCCATTCGATGGCCAATGTATGGTAGATGGTATAGTTCATGGTACAATCCAGTACGAAGAGAAAACATTTTTGTGATAGAAAAAATACTAGTCTTGTGTCGCTCGTGTACGACCTAGTTCAATTGAACGAGACAGTCCACTGAACGAGTGAACGACATAGTTCAATGTTTATTATTGACGTTCATTGAACGACACAGAATTTTATTCTACACCTTCAGTGTCGTTCAGGGTTACTCTGACTTTGACCAACTGAACGGCGTCAAACAAGATCAACTTCATATAAAATCTGATAAATTGAAACAACACTCGGAAAATTAGTCCCTTTCTAGTCCATTGCGATGTTAAAGAGACCAAATATTGGGAAAAAATCCGAAATTAATTTCATAGCACATTACGAAAGTAAATATAATATTTCTATGAATCTATTCCCCAAAAAGAACCATTGGTACTAGGATCATATTTTTTGATCATCTAGTTAGCAAATACTGAAGTAGTATTTTAAGCATAACTAGGGGACAGTAAATAATTTGAAGCTACATTTGCTTTAATTGACTCCCAATGACAGCAGGTAGAAGGGAGCTGGAAACCACGTAAGAAGTGGCACATGTCATAATTCTTTGTGGTTGATGGAACTGACAGCATAAATTCAATACCAATTAAATTGAGTGACTATTTGAACGATATAAGGCAACCGAACGAGGTGAATGACATACTTCAATTTTAAGAAAATGAACTAGTTTGTTCGATTACTGTACAGAACCTTTCCCTCCGCAATCAATCAGCTATTCTCCACAAACTGGCATAAAATTAATCTTTCCAAAAGGATTAACTCAAATAACTTATATGTAATTCGTTTAATTAGCTTGAATGAGAATTATTTTCATTATACTAAAATGTATGTTGCAACGAATGTCATATCTACCCACAGTAAAGTGTTGTTTCTTTACAAAAAATCTAATTTTTTTCCGATTTATCTCTGATAAATGATGTTATTTCGTCATTCAGGGTGGTCTAATTCAGACCTTTTTCCATCGAATTGCCTTTCTCGCTCACTGCATCTATTATCAAAAAATAAATAAATAAGTTTCCATGTGGTTTCTATTAACAAATCTTCTTAACTTAAATTGATATCAAAATTCAAATACGTGTAACACATGCGTAATAGAAATTCCATAGAAATTATTAAGCTGGTTGCTACAACAATTAATTCCATAGCAATTGTCTATGAGTCAATCATAAATAAACTCTTATTCACCTGAATGTGAGGAAATTTATAAAAAGTAAGCGAAAAAAGAAGACAAATCAAAAATCACTTCTCTATTTTGTTTTTGTTGTAAAGAGACAGGTGCTGTTGCTCTTGCTACGTTTGCGGCTAATAATATATTTAAGCGGTTTTGGTATGAGATGCGTTACCGCATCACACATTTTGTTGGCCTACTGGCAATGATGATGGCGACGACGTGGATGGTGGTGGCGATGATGATGATGATGCTAATGACTCGGATGCAATCTGTTTGACGTAACCCGAAATTCAAAGTCATCAGTGGGTCTGCATTTTATTAACGTTGGCAAACTAAGACGTTGTCATTTGTTAACGTCATTGGCATATCATAGATTGTGGCCAATAGTCGTCGCCAGAGAGAAGGGGGAATGTGTTTGATTCGCAGGAGGTATTTATATATTTTACTACGTGTGTGAACGAACACAAATGCAAGTGTTTGACAATTACAGAAAAAAAACGTAAAGATGACGAATTGGGCTATTATTGTGATGTGTAAATTTGTTGATTTTTTTTTTTACTTTTGGGAAATAATATAAAAAAATATAAACCTCATTGACGCACTTTTTATTGCCGATAACGCATCTCAATTGTAATGGAGGTTGGGGGAAAAATACGTCATAACTTTATTAAACGCAAAACATCTCCGCTGTTGCTGCTTGACGGTTGAATCATTGCGTTCGTCCATTCCAACTCGTACTCATACATACCTGAATACAACATAAATGGTAATCATAGTGTCTGCTTCAGCCAGTTTGGTTATATTTCAATTTCAAAAGATTTATTTTCTATTCGAAACTCCCTCCATTTGAGTTTTTTCTTTTTTTTGTTTCTTCAACGTTTTCAGTTTGTCTTGCCGTTTACATAACACATTGATATATCTTATACTGGCAAATGAATAATATGTTGAATATGAAAGTATATTTGATGATATTTTTACGTTTTTATTTTGGAATGGCATAATTATTTAAAAAAAATATCTCTTTTTGGGATTTGTAGCTCCTTTTCTATATTTTAGTAAATTATTACCACCATAGAAAGGCTACTTAATTTCCCCAAAACCAGTTCTGACCTATTTTTCCTTTTACCCCAAAAAAAAATAAATTTTCTATCTTTAATGTTTTTGTTTTCATTGCATGTGTCATTCCATCTTCAAAAACCTAATTTATTTCCCCTAAAAGAACTATTAATGAAACATTGTCTGAGTTTGATTACAACACCTACACTGTAACTCTCTCTCTCTCCAATAATCTTCCCCCTCTCTTTCTCTCACATTCCCTGACAAACAAACATTTCTACTTATTGCTACAATTAACGTAACATAAAACTAAATAATAAATTAAATTAGTCGCCGAGAAAGTGTTCATAAATTGTCATCATACTAGCAGTTAGTTATTGTTGTTTTCATGAAGCAGACAATAACAACTAACAAGTATTTAATGATGTCTTTCGGACTGCTGTTGTTGTTATTGTTTAATACTCAAATCGTACATGAATGGGGATGGCATGGGCCCCCCTCAGTTTGTGTCTGGTCACACTTAAGAGGTCAGATACAAGTGTTGCCCTTTTTCTCACTCACTGTGACAAGTTTATGAACTAAAAAAAAACACGAACCACAACATGAACAGAACATATCATTACACTCGAAATAAAAACAGTGTTGAAGTAATTCATGTATTCAATTAAAAATGCAACATTTATTACAGCGAATATCAATTGACAATAACGAAGTTTAACAGCAAACTAATATTCAGTTGTTCTCCCTGCACGACCTCATTGATAGACCTTGTTTGCAGTCATCCAGGAAGATCAGCTGTTTCTCAAATCAGCTAATTCCGAAGTGACTTCACATTATGAAGGATCTGTCAAAAAACTGGCATCTCCATTGGGATTGGCTCTAATTCTTACATGGTCATTATAACGGCTTTAAGCATTTGCTGCAACTAGGGAACCGTTATATCTGAGTATCAAACGATCTATATTCATATGGAAAACCCGTGGGCTTTCGTGGATTTTATTCATATTATCCTCTGAACTTTTTCCCTCGAGTGTAATTTTGAATACAAATCATAACAACAAATTAATGAAATTATTACTGTTATTTTTGTTATTGTTCTTGTTATTTTTGTTCACTTAAGTTTTGTTTATAAACAAGACACGACCACAACTTCCAGTAAAAATAACAACAAAACAAAATGTACAATAATATTATTACAATTACAACAACTGTCCAAAGTGTTCACATGACTAAGGAGGGCGTGTTGGGTTTCCATTGAGGATGTCAATGAGGGTGTGGTTTTTAAAACAATGTTCCATATCCTTTTTCAAAACAACAAAATTGAATGTGAGATTTTATATTACCTAATTAATTATTTATTTGCATTTATTTAGTAATTAATTTTGTATATAAAAAACTTTGTCCGATTTGTGGTGCTGCAAAACCGAAGTAAACAATTTCTAAACTATTTTATCCCAATCAACAAAATATCCATACCTACACATCCCTACACAAACTCATATAATATTCCTGCATACTCGCACGCCAAGCCAGCAAACTTCCAACACGCTCTTATGATACAAGTAATTACAATCTCCATGTACTTGTTTGTTTGTTTATTAAATATCTCCTACATTGTTAAAGCAACAAGGAATATATGTTTGTTTGTCTGTTTTGTTTTTTACCAGCAGCGGAGTCACTCACGCGCACAACCCCCAAACGAACAATAAATTAACAAGTAGTCTTTGCCACTTTAAAGCCATGACCGACCAACAACTGTTTTCCCAGACAACGTCGACTTCGACCCGGGACCATTACATAATCATAATATTGTCTTATGATTGTTTGTAAACTTTTTGTGGTTGTTTTTGTTGTTGTTGATAAAGAAGGTGTTTATTTGTATTCCTTTGTGGCAGTGACTAGCTATTGAAAGGCGTGTATGTGAGGCTATACGCAGCCATTTATTGGGGGTGTGTTGACACGCATTACTAGGCGTAATATTTTTTGTTTGCGTGTTTTTCTTTATGGGTAACATTGTAATTAGAATAAGGATATGTCATTTTTGTGTTAAGGAAAAAGTACAGTTACATTTTTCATCAAATCCTTATAAGGACAAAAGACTTTTTAAGAAGTTTGGAAGGGTTCCACTTGAGGTTGGAGAAACACAATTTTGTTACTCAAGATTTTGAGTTTTTAATACTGAGAGATATGTACCGGATCCAAAATAGTTTTGTAAATTAGTTCTCCTCTTAATTGAAATGGGAAGAGGACGTTGTACCCATTATTTTTTCGGGATAGTCTCTTGGGGACATAAAACTTTTACATAGCATCGCTTCCAGATTTTTATCGTTCCGGAACGAACTAATTCAAGGAAATTGTCCTGCTAAATTAAAGATCGGTACTAGCTCCGGTTATTTCGTTCATCTAATTGCTTTTGCTGCAGTAATTCCTCTTTGCCCTTGTTCACCTAGTTTCACCCTATCATTCAGCTAGATCTTCTTCTTCATTGAGAGAATTAACTGACGAGTACCAATGAACTAAATGGAATTAAATGAACGACCTTGTTCCCTTTGGAGGGCGAGCTGAAAAAGATCGAATCGCTTCAGGGCCGAATCACCATGTTTATCCCTGTGTTTGTTTCGTTGATCACTTAATTGGATTTACTCCGGTTAAGTAGATGATTGGTCTGCTGTAGCATGTCCTAGGTGATGCGGCTGACATCTACCGTTACCTAGGAACAACGTGTTTTAGAATTGTATACAGTGGTTAAGGCCCTTGCTTATTTAGTGTTGCCATTTTTCTTATGGTGACGTTTTCTTCCTTGTATTTGGGTTTATCATTAAAACGGGATTTACATTATAACTTTTTTTGGGGTTAACCTACTTCATAAGGATTTATTTGACATAAATACAATGGAATTGACAATTTAAACCCAATGGGTTAACGAAATCCGGTACAATGTAAACTTACTATAAGTGTTGATCCCGAGTTTGGCTGTTAGAATGTCAGATGCTTCGCATTTTTTTCATCATACTCCTATTTTTACAAATATTTGAAAAACCATTTTTGAAAGAATTTCTCTTCCTCCTGAACCCATTGGTTTGAAGTCTAATGATGCATTATTTCCATATACATAAATGCATGTTGTACTACTATATTATTTTTTAGAAAACTTTATTTTTTCTTGTCTCTTATTAAATTTGTATTTTTTCATCATATAACTAATATATATTTTCTTTTTTTTATTTTACAGGTAAATTAATGTACCACGTGAAAGGTAAACATAACATTAAGGCTTTTTACAACAAAACTTTTACGAAATAAAACTTGATGCGATAAGGGATCTTAAACATAATATAACAGATTTGCTTAACATGAAGGTCATCAGATACAAAATGGCCTACAATTTTACATTACATATCTTACATTAATGTAATAAGATCAGATTCAGATCTTCATAATCACATCAATCACATCACATTTAATTGTATCGAAAATTGCTTTAGTTTTTTGATTGACATTTAATTTAGTTAATTGTTTTAAATGCTAGGAAATTTCTTATTTAATTAAACCGTCCTCTCGCACTTATTAGAATTTCAAATATTTGTTTATATCGGTTATTTTTATGATGCTGCTTAAGTAATGCACATTTTGTCCTGTTATTGTTTCAAGTTTCAAGATAGCATGTGTATAGTTATAAAGATGTCAGAGTTTGTTATTTCAAATCTGGTAAAAAATAAATTTATTCAAATTATATATTTTTATCACACGTGTTTTCTAAAAGATAAAAGATATACTCTAGCGGATTTTGAAACCCGACTTCAAAAAACTGTTTATTTGTCACGAGTTTTTATTTTATTATTATTTTTTTGGTTTAGATTTACGAACCTAACATGTGCCAGTTGTCAAGAAACAAGCTAATGAACGCATTAAAGTTGCCATAGCGTTAGACTTAATTAAAAACATCTCGTTTGTATGAGCCTTTTTAATTCCCACAAAAAAAATGTTAAAAATAAATGTTAATTTGTCGAATTTTATACAAAAATTTATAGTTCATTACACTTATATTAGAATTTCCAATTTACTAAACATTCAAATTCAGATATAGCCCGAAAAACAATGTCGAATTCCACTATAATTACTCTCATTGGGCAGAAAATCTTCTAAGTGGAATTCATCACTATTGGTCCAGTTTTTTTTTTTAGGTTAGGCCTCATATAACGCCTTTTCAACCGAATTGACTGTAATTTTGTATTTTGAATTCTCATTGGATAGCAAATCTTTCTACTAAAAATGATCAAAATTGGTCCATTTTAGACCTGTATTTTTGGGTACTTTGGGCATTGGATAGAAAATCTTCATTTCAAAAATGATCAACTTCACTTTTTCAAGTAGCTCCCATATAACCGTATCTCCAAAAGTTCGGTATTTTCGGGAATACTAATTTTGTTGTAATTTAGTATTTTGGATTCACATCGATCAATATTGGCCTACTTTTTAGGATAGTTCTCCAAAGAACGATACCTTCCAAATTTCCGTATTTTGAGGAATGGAAAACTTGGACACGCTTTTCCGAATTGTCTGTAATTGGGTATTTTGGATTCTCATTGGGTATAAAATATTCTTAACAAAAATTATTTATATTGGTGCAAGTTTCAGGGTAATCCCCATGTAACGGTACCTACCATTATTCGGTAATTTGGAGATTTTGGGTATATGTTTTTTCCGAATTCTTTGTAATTTGGAGTTATAGGTTTCCACCGAGTAGCAAATAATTCTAGCAAAAATTGTCACTATTTAAGTTACCCCCATATAAAACCACTTCCTAAATTTCAGGTATAAATGGGGAGCATGGGCACGCTTTTAACCGAATTGGTTGTATGCTCGTATTTTGGTTTCTCATTAGATAGAAAATATCTTTAACAAAAATGGTCAATATTGAAATCAAAATTAAATTTCAGGGTAGCAACATTATTTGATTTTTTTTTACAAAATTTTTCTATTTTTTATTATCAATAAACGTTGACCTTTTGGTATAGCCTTCAGATTCCCCAAACTTGTTTTCCACCTGGCTGATTTTTACCATGACAAAGCTCACATATGAAAGTTCCGATCGATATTGAGGATTTTGACTATAATGGTGAAGGTCATAAAACACCTTAACACATTTTCGTTTGTTTTTTTATGTTTTTTTCTTAAAATAAAAATATTTATCAGCGCGATATATAGGAAGAGAGTAACACATATCAGTTCTTATCTTTATATATATATTTTTTTTTTAAAATAATATTGTATTGTAAATAATTATCTAAAAACAACAACTAAAAGGGGGGCCAACATCTAGAGGTTTCGCGCCAAATCACTGTAATTAAAGAACAACTGATTTTTTCTTTTATTCATTTTATCAAAAAAAAAACTTAACGTCTGGCTCTCTAGTTAGTTAACGTAATCAAATGTCATGTGATACACACGTATGTACATACATATGGGCATATTTACGAAATCTAACTCCCAATGGTGGTATAATCTAGCCACGTACTAAACGAAAAAAAACTATATCTATGTGCATTTAATATAATGTGCGTGTGTGTGAGTTTGTATCTAAGCCGTATGTACACCCAATTAATATGATTATGTTGTCAGTAACAAATATTTTGTTAGTTTTTTTCTATTTTGGTGATAAGAGCGACAGACTACCGCGACGACACGTGCAAGACTTCTCTGATTCGGTGACGTGTTTCATCAACCTGTGGCCACTTTGCCATTACCACCACCCAGTAGTGGTTGTTCATACGCCCATCCACCCACTTCATTACGTTTGCCATAAACGTTTCAGTTTTTTCTTACCAAATCAAGTGTAAATACCTACCATTCGGCCAAAGACGATTAAAATTTTTTGTTACTTTTGTTGTTGTTTACTATTTTGTTGATATTTTAACTGTCATTGCTTACGTTATTTATTTTCCAGTGTCTTTTTCCCCTCAACGTCGTCGTCTGCTTCTTGTTCCTCTTTTATTTTTTACACTGTCATAAGGTTTTATATCATTGACCTGATTTCTGGTGGTAACAGAAAAAAAAAATTGAAAAAAATACTGAACAAAATTTTTTACGTCAACCACAATAACAACGACAGCAGCAGCGAACAATTTAATATCAAGTTGACAGTTCTTATCAGCGAATAAATGGGTGAGCGTAAACTAGCGAGCGAATAACCATAGAAAACATATAACGGAAAATGGGGAAAAAGACAAGCAGATAATAATGATGAGCAAATGAAAATTAACTACTCTGGGTTTTTGGTTAATAAGAGAACATATAATTAATTTGAGAGAGAGGGATAGTTCCAAAGAGCTTATCAATTAAAAGAGATACAATTGAAATTGAATGAGCGTTTTTATCCATATCTAATAGATACATTTTCCCCGCTTTATAACCCAAAAAAGAGCAGAAAGCTTTTTCTCTGAGTACAAAAAAGTCTTCTCAATTATTTATTCACGTGACTTGGAAACTGAATTAAGCTCTCAATTTTCTCCATAAAATTCGAATAAGATTTAGTTGAAATTATCACAACAGGGTGGGTTTTTCTTGCTCTCTTTGTGAAAATCTGAATAGAGTACAAATCTTCCTTTGAAGCTCTCTTTCCTTGTAATAAATTTTTTGTGAATGAAAATTTAACATTTACTTTGTTGTGCCACCACGCACACATGCCGACCATATTTGTAATTTTTTTTCAGAAAGCCCAAGCGCCTTTATGAGTCATGATTTTGGTCGTCTTCGACTCGTTTGTAAGCCGACAGTGTTGTTGTAATTACAGTATATAGTATAATATGTCATCGTTAGCCACTAGTATGGGCCATCAACCAAAAAAAGAGGAGGGTGGCTAAAAGGCAAACAACCCAGCCAGTTTACAGAGGCAGACAAAAAATAAAAAGACATTACAATCAACAATCTCTGGCGGGGTGGTGTTGGTAGTTACTGAGTGCCGTCACATTGTAGGATTTTTTATCGAATGAAAAGCTGTTGTGCTGCTGTAATGGCTTGGGTTGTGTGATGAAATTATTTTTCTTTGAAATCTTTCTAGCATTTACAGGGATGGATTTTTAAATCGACGCCTTTTGAGTCTGTGAAAAAAAATATATTTTTTTTAAATCGATGCCTTTTGAATCTGTGGAAAATATATTTTTAAAAAATCGACTACTTTTGAATCTGCGAAAAAATATTTTTTAAAATCAACGCCTTTTAAATCTGTAAAAAATATTTTTAAACAATCCAAGCCTTGTGAATCTTTGAAAAAAAAATATTTTTTAAAAAACCCACGTCTTCTGTATAAAATATTAAAAAATCCACGCCTTGTGGAACTTTCCAGCCTTATCACAAGTGAATATGGACCCAAATACTTCTAGGCGACTTTAGTCTTTTTTTCAGGGTATATTCTTATTTCATATTGTCTCCATTAAAAACTATTTCCGTATCCCCCACTGTGCTATTTACAAGAATCACAAAATTGCTGCAGAAACTAATACCAAAATTTTGTTTTTCTGGTTTTTCGATTTTGAGCGACCCGGTTAGCCATTGAAGCCTACTGGTTTGGTTTTGGTGTTGCTGCTGCAGCAGATTACTTGGCGGTGCTTCCTTGTTTGGTGTTCGTGTGGCACGCCATGAATGACGCCAAAAAGACGCTTTTTTTTGCACTTTTATTTATTTTGTGCATTTCAACATGGACACAAACACACATACATCAACTCATTTTAATGGATATGTATGCCGTTCCAAGCAGGGTTTGTTAGATTTCCAGGATTTAAAAATGGCTCCCATTGTGCAATCAATAACAATAAAAGTAACAGGATCCCCTTTACATCGTTTATATCCTTGCAATTTTAGTTTTCTGTGTTTATGTTACTTTTACTACTTTTTTTGGGAAATTTTGCAATTTGTTTTTACCAAAAGAACAATAGCCAAAGAAAAATAATAATAACAACAACAAAACAATAACTGAAAATGCATTATGTCAGAATTATGTTTGTGCTAAGCACGAGCGATGAATGCCTGCGTTTTTATGGGCATTATGCCCCGGGCACCCTCACACACCCTCTATATACAGACCACAACAAGATATCAGGCGGAGGGTGGTGACTGGCTTAGTTACTGGCCACAATTTGATATGCAAATTGTGTGCACATTTCCTTAGATAGGTTACAATGGCAGGAAATTAAACAACAACAACTGTGGCAAGGATATCCATCCATCTATCCATCCCTGTTTTAGTTAACTGTCATAAAAAAGGGAAATAATAATTAGCTGCATAATGCTGTGTTGTTGTGGTTGTGCACCGGAAATGGGAAACCAAATAAAAGCTTTTTGTTGTTGTTGTTTTGTTAAAGAAAACAATGGAAATGTTTTACTGCACTTTTTGTTGCCTTGAAACAAAGTGGTGTTTTATGTGTGTTTGTATGTGTATTTATGTAAATTTATTACTTTTTAATGGAAGGGAGGATATGTGTGGCTTTTCCCCTATGGAAATGGAAATGCATTAGGAGAAAACTTAGAAGTTATTGACAAGGAATGGAGGGAGTAAATAACTTATGCAAGTTATATGTCAAAGTGGAAACCTCAAGGATATAATTCTATAAAAAAATCTACTAAAACCACCGTCGTAAGGCATAGTGTATATTAAATTTGTCATTCGCATGACCGCCAGTTTAGCCAGTAATTTTGTGCCTTCGGTGTTTTGGAGGCAGACAAACATTTTTGCAGAAACTTATCATGTTTTAACGTAGACTCGATTTCGACACAATTTTCGGTATTTTGAAGGTTTGGAATGTCGAGATTTTAGTGGCGGTTTTTTTCAAAGGTTCACACAACGTGGATTTTTTGAAAAATATTTTTTTCAAAGATTCACAAGGCGTGGATTTTTTAAAAAAATATTTTTTTCAAAGATTCACAAGGCGTGGATTTTTTAAAAAATATTTTTTTTGGTACATCCAAAAAAGTTTGTCCCGTCCGAATTTAACGACCTTTCTACTTGTTTTTAAAATTATTTTTATAATCTCTATGAAGGATAAATAAATATCTAATAAACAAAATTGTGTTCAGTCATTTGTTTTGATTGTAGA
Source organism: Musca vetustissima (assembly GCF_032173495.1). Taxonomy (NCBI): domain Eukaryota; kingdom Metazoa; phylum Arthropoda; class Insecta; order Diptera; family Muscidae; genus Musca; species Musca vetustissima. The sequence goes on along the minus strand of NW_026887821.1, from coordinate 837,715 downwards.
ATTACTGTCAATAAAACAAAATATCATATGATTTGTTTTCCGAACATTAATAATTTGCATTATAATTATTTTGCATTCCATTAATATTACAAATATTTTTCTTACCTTGTAAATTTACATGACTTTACACATTTTTTACGCTATTGATATTTTTCCAATAATAATGATTCGATTTTTAAACTGATGACAGGGCTTAAAATAATATCAATAGACTCAATATCATTTGTAAATATGTTTAGGTTAATTCATTGCTGTTTTTGCATAATAAAATCAATTGTGTTCAACATCAGGCAAAAATATTGATTCTTATTCTATTTATATTAGAGGTCCCCGAAATGACTGGCAAAAAAATTCTGACACACCCTAAAAATCAACAAAAGATCTAAAAACAACAAATCCCTTGAACAAAAAATAACAAAAAATAAAAAAACTTTTGAATTAAAGTGTTAATTAATTTGTTTGCCATTAGTTTTAATTTTTCACAAAAAATTGACAAATACGTCGTCAGTTGGTATTCGATTATTGTAATAATTACCTCTGACAATGACCTCAGCTATTTACCTCTGCACTTAGCATTGAAATATAATATATTAGCCATGACTGCTATTTTCTTTCCCCGAATGATAGTAAATTTCTAATTTCGAACCCCATCCCGATGTGATGAAATGCTAACTGAATGCATGCCTTGTAACAAAATAACAATAACAACAATAGGTGTGAAAATTAGAAAGTTCTAAATTGGTAGAAAAGGGACTTACAATTTATTTTAAACTATTATTCGTGTAGCTACCGAAAAGGTTACCGGTTGTGTTCGACGAGCAAAAAAAAAACGTGTTTGAAGTTAGTAATAATTAAAACTAATTAATTGTTTGAAATAATTGAACTAAAAATAATTCCGAAGAGATGAAGGACGAGAAAAACTGTGAAAAAAATACGAAAAAGTTATAGGAATTAAAGAAATAATGGATCACGATTATCAATTATCTATCTTTTCATTCTCATTCAGCTTAAAGTTCAAGGCAATGCTTGAAATTTAATATCACAATTCATTTGAAGATAAAGGAGGACTCAATTCAAGGAAGAATAACTTGAAGGACTCAACTATTAATCCACAAATATGTTTATATAGGCAGTGGGGTTGGTCCCCCTCAGTTATGATTTTTTCCTACAATATATATTTTTTTTTGCAACAGAGGATTTCATATCGCAACAGCGGGCCCTTCCAAAATAAAATATCATGCATTCATGACGGAGTCATTATTAAAAAAAATTAAGGCCCTGGAAACAAATTATATTGATTTGACTGTGGTTAGAAATGTGAGCAAAAATTTCTCAATTGATCGAAATCTATGCGTATTTGTACCCTCAGCCTAATGGCTGATAAGGATATATACACTTTGATACGGCCAAAATGTCCCACATCGAAATATTGGTTTGGAACAAATCCGTTTCAGACAATTTGGAGTCGATTTACAAATTCCGTTCGTCTGTCGGTCTAGCTGGATTGTGTGCACGATAACTCTCGAAGGGAGTAACCGATGTCATCCAAACTTTGCACATCGCAATATTTCTTCCAACCCTAGTTCAAGTTTGGAGATGAGGAATATAGGTCCACTCCTTCTAGTATCTAAAAATTAATTATCTAATAAAATGTGAACGGAAAATCCGATTTCAACCAAACTATACACAACATATTATCATTACCAAGCCTAGATAAAGGTGAATATGGAGCTTCAAGAAGGAGGAGACCACAAATTATAAACATTTTCAATATTATTATATTAAATTTCATACGAATGGAATTTTCGATTTGAACCAAAATTTGCTCAAGATCCAAGCCAAAATCAATTCCAAAGGAGGTCCACTCGTTCTGGTACCTCCCCCACAAATGGTCAAACATTTCAATATTTATATGTCCAATATCAGGCGAATGGAATTCTCGATATGAACCTAACTTTGCACAACCTATTATTTTTACCAAACGGATCACGCCCGAAGATGTGTCCCATTGGTCCACTTCTTCTGGCACCTTCCCCCAAAGGGTCAAAATTTTCAATATTTATAAATTCAATATTAGTCGAAAGGAATGTAAGATTTTAGCCAAACTTTTCACAGCATATTATTCTTACCATGTCTAAATCAGGTTCGAAGATAAGACCCGTCGCCTCTCTTCTTCTGGTACCTCTCCCACAAATGCTCAACATTTTCAATATTTTGTATGTCGAATATCAGGCGAATAGAATGTCCAATTTGAACTAAACTAAATATGAAACTAATTGGTCAACTCCTTCTGATACCTCCCCCCACAAAAGGGTCAAATTTTTCAAAAATTATAAATTCAATATAAGGCGAAAAGAATATCTGATTTGAACAAAACTTTGCACAACCTTTTATGTTCACCATGCCTAGAGCATGTCCGAAGACGAGACGGATCGGTCCTCTCCTTTTGATGTCACCCCCAAAAATAGTTTTACTTCAGCAGTAGGACTCTTAATAGTTCTTTACTCAAACTGTCTTATTTTAGTACTCCAAACCAATAACTCTTTGCAAATTAATACATTAAAATTGGAATTATGGTTATGAAAGTTCGAGTGTTTTTAATTTCTGCTACAAATAATTTTCAAAAATATTTTATATATCGGGATATACATTTTTAAGTTCCTGATGATTTTTAAGTTTTTGTTTTAATATTAATTTTCAATTTTGATAAACTAATTAATTAACTAATAATTTTCCTTTAATTTTTTCAGGTAAAATTCAGCAATAATTCTAAATACACTTTAATTCGGCAAGTAAATATATAATATTATAAATATATATATAAAATATTTATTATTTTATATATCAGTAACATATTTATTATTCTATATATCAGTAGAAATATCAGATCATTAATCAATCTTTCAATGTATTCTAATTCTCCCTATCCCATTGAAATCTCTTAAAATCAATCAAAATTTTAATTAAAGGTGGAACAAATATTCTCACATGTAGAATCTTGCATAACCTCAACACCACGACCCCATCTCATCTCCAACACACATAATTAAATGCGAATAATTTGCTGTTCATTAAATGCTAATTTTAAAATTGACAAATAATTGAACAGCTGAATAACACAACTCACATGTCCCAAATACAAACATACACACATCAATGTGTCACAATATAGGAAAAACATGTTGGGTTTGTTGTTGTCATTTCTTCTCTTTTTCTGTGTCACATTTTTTATTCAAAATTATGTCAAGTTCGTGTGTGAGATAATACTTAACACCATTTAAGCAGAGACACAGAAATCCATCTATTCAATATCGATATAAATATAAAAAAATAATCACAATTTGCCGCATACATTTTTAGATAACAAAAAAGTTGTGGAATGGAAACTATAGATATTCGATATTCCAACATTTCTATAAACAATTTGTGATACACCCACCAGAGTAGCAATATAAACAAAAAAAAAATAACTTAAAATAATTTTTTCAAAGGTCAGCAAAAAACATTATTTCCTAATCTAATGATTGATAGTTGGTTTTTATTTGTTTGCGTTTTTATTACCATTTTCTTCTACTTTCTTTTGATGTTTTTGTTATTTATTGCTATTGCAATAATGTAGTTGTGTGTGTTTCTTTTTTTCCAAGCAAAAAAATGTGTTAGTAATTTTTCAATTTATTCATTTGCAATAATAATTAGTTTTATAAAATAATAACCATAATTTCTGCTATTTTATTTCATTTATGTTGTTGTTTTGTTTTTCTTATTGTTGTTGTTTCTTGTTGTTTTTGTGCAATATTATTTGCTTCTTTATGACTTCATTAACACGAACTACTTATTTTCTATGGATAATGTAGTGTTGCAGGTGCCAAAAATACTGGGCAACAGTAGAATAAGACCATAGGGGGATGTATTCGAAAAACAAAATCCCGACTATTCAAGATTTAGTTAAGGGTCACTAGAGTCAAATCATGTTTATCAAAAGATACATTATTTTATAGAAAAAAACAACATTTCTTAAACATAAAAACAATTAACCCCAGTTTATCTATTCTGTCCCTATTAACATTTTGGGTACTGTAACTCACTCACATGTTTTTATTTACTTATTTTGTTTTTGTTTTTTCGTACTACATATCTATTATATTCTTGAACTAGGCACCGCTATATATCTCTGTATGCCGTAATAAATGAGAACTTTTTGTTATTGTTATTGTTGCTTTTTTTGCCGTATGAACAGACATTTGAACACAAAACAAGATGTATTAAAACAGCTGTTGCACTCTCACACGTACTTGATGATGTGAACAGCAACAACAATAGTAGCAAGAGCAATGGGCAAAGAGGGCACATGTAGCAACATCACCGAACAGAAAGTGGCAACAAAGCCAAGAACCGACACCGACAATATTCGCACAATCAGCAGTGCGGTACTTGGGTGAATTGGGCGAGTTATGGATGAAAGAAATGAGGGGCCTTTTTTAAAGGCATTTTTTATAATAGTTACACCGACAGTTTCGGAAATTATATTTGCTGACAAACGCCCTACAAAGGCATACACCTCGAAATGTTCAGAGGTCTGTCAGAAAAGTATACAAAATCAATTATCGTAGATCTTAAAAGTAAATCCTCGAGAAAGTGGGGGTTTTTCTATAGTAGTAACTATTATGCCTATAAAGTATATGTTTTTTCTTCAAAAAAAAAAAAAAATAAAAATAATTCTTAGAACACTGAATTATTAGCCCTCAATGTGCGTAAGGAACTTGAAGAATTTTCCACCGAAAAAAGAGGTATATTTTTTGTTCACAAGAATATGAGAACCTCTGTAATTTTTAATTTTTATACACGACATTTTTCAATTCTCAGAATTTTCCATAAAAAATAACTTAGGGATTTTAAAACATCATTTTCAGAGAAATCTGTCAGCAATTCCTATTTTTCTATAAAAAATACATTTTTTAAACTTGTATGAATTGCCCTTAAAATGCCTGAAAATTTATTTACTACCCGTGCTGTTACATGGATCTGAAGCATGGGTACTTGCGCAAGCAGATGAGGCAGCTCTTGGGGTGTTTGAAAGAAAAATTTTCCGAAAGATTACGGGCCGATCTGCGTCAACGGTGAATTTCGGTGTCGAATGAATCACGAGCTATACAATTTATACTCGGACATCGACATAGTCAGTCGTATTGAGCTGCAGCGACTACGATGGCTAGGCCATGTTGTGCAAATGAATGAGAATGCCCCAGCTCAAAAGGCATATAAAAATGAGCCTACTGATGATTCCCGTAGGAGGGGAAGGCCACGAATTAGATGGAAAGACCAAGTAGAAAACAACATCTTGGAACGTGGTCTTTCAAATTGGCGGAGATGCGCACAAGACCGGAAATCTTTTTTAAGCTTGGCTTATGGAACAACCGTTCTGTAACAAGCCAGCTATGTAAGTAAGTAAATCGTCAATGGTCTAAGGCGTTTTCAATAAAAAAACTCAGGAACCTGCAAATCTCAGGAGCCTTTAATCTTTCTTGTTTATGTACAAATTTTTTTCTATATATGGAAGCTATATCTAGCACACGCTATTCTAGACTCAATTCAGTACATAAAATCAGACGAAAATATATATGGGAGCCATATCTAAATCTGAACCTATTTTCACCATTTTCAATAGGGTCCTTGGGCCAAATAAATGAGCTTTATCATATTTCATCCAAATCGGATTATAAAAGCGATCAGTACTTTGTTTACAATTCAGCACCAATAAATCGGATTAGAATGTGATTCTAAGCTTATTCTCAACAGAAACTATGGGTCTGTCTCGTTTCCTTTTGCATGCTACAAAAATATTCATATCCTTAGGAATCTGAGAAATTTGTGCAGATACAAATTTATTCTCCGAAAAATATTTATTCTATAGAAAAATATTGATCAGATCATGAGGATATGCTTCAAAGGAAGCATATACACACCTCAATAATATGATATTTTTTCTAAAGATACAAAAGTATTCTCAAAAATCTGAAAAAGGAATTAATTCCAATGGGTTTCGTATAAAACAATTGTTTTTATATATAATTGTTTTATCCTCAGAAATTTAAGGATTTTTCTCTGGGAAAAATTTACATCAATATTTTTTTAATATAATTTATTCAGAAATTTTATAGAAAGAAAATAATTGAGAAATTATTTCTATTTGTTTATAATAGAAAAGTAAAGAAAAAAATTCCTGAAAGATAATATTTAGAAATTCACGGTTAAATAAATAAAGAACTTCTTTGAAACTGAATTAAAATTCAGAGTCCATTGGTTGTATCTGTATTTTGTGGTCTATAACCTAATGAAACCTCAGATCTCACTGGGATTTTTTGTACAGTTATTATTACAGAAGGCCCTTTAAAGTTGTCTCATTTTGTAGAACCCCCATTCTCTACCCCTGTCTACTTACATCTACATCTGCCATCTGCAAATATTGCATAATGTGAAGCGTTTAAGCATTGCTGGCACTTCATTTATTTGGCCATGTTGTTGCTGTTGCTGTTTTGTTCTTTTAATTTTTCGTGCAACATATATTCTTTAGCGGCATTAACAAAAACAAGAAGACGAAGAAGCAGAGCAATGAAGTGCAACGACTACTGTCACAAAAGAAAACGTATAAATAACAAAGAATGATGTTATCATTTTTTTTAATTTGTTGTTATTTTTATTTACATTGTTCTCAGTGCTTCTTTTTTGTAAATGTTATGCTCAATTTGTTACAAAACATATGTATACACGTAGATACATACGTATGTCCTTGACCTTAGAAGTTAAATAAGAAATGTGTAGATCATGTGTGCACATAAATGCATTGACGTATAGAATTTGAATTTAAATGGGTACAAATTTGCAATTTTTTGATGTTCTATTTCACCCGGTATTAATCTACATAGAAAATAATTATAATTTTATTAAATTTCGATACCTAATTTTTAGTGGCAAAGCAAGTCCATGTTCAAGGTTATTATTTTTCATAAATAAAACAAAAACACAACTGAATTTAGTCCATTCAACTATTCGGAACGGAATGTGCAAAACAAAACAATTTGCATTTTTATAATTTCAGCTATAAAAATAAATCATCGACTTGCACAAAAAGAAACTTCTGAGGTGTTTTAAGTCGGTCACATTAATGGTTTCGGAAGTAATTTGTTTTTCTTGTTTGCAAAAAGAAAACAATATTATCTAGACATACAAAATGTTAATTTGATAGAAATAAAAATAACTTGCTATGGAAATTTTATGAAGGTGACTAGAATTTAAAAATATCAACCGGACAAACAAAATTTTATAAAAATAAATTATTTAAATAATGAAAAAATTCAAAATGCATATTTATATTTAATGAATTGTTTATTAAGATCATGTTATCTTTACATACAAATTATGCACTATTAGACCTCCAAAAAATACCAAATGTGAAATTTCCTATAAATATGATCATAAAAATGGAAAATTTAAGTGCACATTTAAAAACGAAGTAATTAAAATAAATAGTTCTTTCAATTCTGTCAACTAGTTCCAATGACATTTCAAAACATAAAAACCCGTACATTCGTTATTTTCATATAAATATTGTTTAATTTTGTTCACTCCCCTTGAATTGTTATAGACATACACCCGTACGTATACTTAACATGTACAAGAATATCAATTATACGCTGCACTGTTGTAGGTACACACATTGAATTCTAAATAATAATAATTATACGCCACCTGGGTTTTCTTTGTGTTCATAATTCGAGTGACTCGCCGAAATGAAAAACAAACATGCCGCACTGTCTGTCTGTCTGTCTGTAATTATTATTAACTATTGATTTTGTTTCTTGCCGCCAGAAGGCGTGTTATTTTAATTGCATCTATTAGCTTCGAACAACAAATGGTGTAAAATATTTAACACACAAGTCAATTGACTTTGTAATGAAATATGTGACTTTTTGATTTAGAATAGTGGGTGTTGAGTTCAATTGAACTTGATTAAAAGAACAATTTAAACTGAAAAATAAAAACTATGTGAAACTAATAAATCCATTTATTGCTGCTTTTAGGAAGGAAATAAAAAATTATATAAAATAATAACGAAAAAACCATGCTGATGTAGTTCAATCATTCCCGACCTCTACATAGATTTAGTTTATTGAACATAAGAACTGATACCTCCTACATTTAGCAATTCTTAATGTGTATACCCTTCGGAATTATGAAGCGTTTATCAACTTTTTCCAAACCAAATGACTGTAACTTGGTATTCTAGGTTCTTAGAGGATAAAATATTAGTTTGGGGATTTATCGTATAGATAGATTTCTCGTAAAGTATCGATCAAACAATTTCAGATATATGCTCTTTAGAAAGGTGACATTTCGCAGTGAAAAAAAAAATATTTTGTTGTTTTTTGTTTGGTGCATTCAGTTGTGAGTTACAGGGTGTAAAAATAGAAGTGAACAAAGAGAAAATTCGGTACATTTTACAGTTTTTCTCTGACAAAAGGCGAAAATGCAAGCCAAGTTCGAAGATTCCGTGCAGGAATTTTTGATGTTAAAGATGCGCCTCGCACAGGTAGGCCGGTCATCGAAAACGTCAATAAAATCGAGGAAATTATCGAAGTTGACTGGCGTGTTAGCAGTCCTAACATCGCCCAGGAGCTAAATTTCGACCATAAATCCATTTACAATTGACCAGAAACGGTCAGAATTGGTCAAACAGGAGAGGTGTCATGTACCACTAGGAAACGCTAGGTCACATACTTCTACAGTGACTCGCCAGAAACTTCGGTAGCTTGGTTGGGAAGTTTTAATGCATCGTCCATACAGTCCGGACTTGGCACAAAGCGATTTTGATATTTACTTGCATTGCAAAATTTCTTTAATGATAAAAATTGGTATCAAGGGATGATTGTGAAAATCTACCATTAGATTTTTTGCAAATAGAGAGCATGACTTCTATTAGAGAAGCATTATGAAGTTACATTTAAAACGACAAGAAATCATACAATAAATAAAGTCCATTTCCAAACGAAATGGATGTAACTTGGTATTCTGGATTCTTGGAGGGTAAAATACTTTGTGAGTAGTAAACCTGAAGTTGGGGCCCGACGGGCCTAATAAGTAGATAAAAATTCTCTTCAAATCGGACATTCTATTCGCTTGATAATAGATTTATAAATATTCAAAATTTGAACCATTTGTGGGGGAGGTACCAGAAGGAGGGGACAATAGGTCCCATCTTCAGACTTGATATAGGCTTGGTAAAGATAAGATGATGCGCAAAGCTTGATGTAAATCGGACATTCCATCACCTAATATTGTATTTTTAAATATTGAAAATGTTGACCTTTTGTGGGGAAGATACCAGAAGTAGTGGACCTACGGGTCCCATCTTGGGACTTAATCTAGGCTTGGCAAACATAACAAGTTTTACAATGTTTGTTTCAAATCGGATAGTCGGTTCTCATAATGATAGTTTAATTAATTTGTTGCACAATTTTAACAATCCATCATCGAACATAAACAAAGTTTGGAAGAAATATTACGATGTGTAAAGATTGATGAAATCGGTTACTCCTTTCGAAAGTTCTAGTGCGCACCAGACATACGGACTGACGGAACGACATTTGTAAATCGACTCCAAATTGTCTGAAACGGATTACGCCCAAAGAAGCATGGGGTCTAAAACCAATATTTCAATTAGGAACATTTTTGCCATATCAAAATGTACATACCCTCATTAGCCATAAGCAACGACTAAAGTCGCGATTCGCAACATTTTCGATGCCCTGTGTCTCTGTGTACAACCTTTTAAGCTTTGTGCTACTTTTCTTCCATTTTTTTTTTTGTTACATTGTATTTTCCTTTTTATCTGTAAATTCAAATTATTATGGATTCATTTACTTTGTTTTTCAGTTCAAGGAAATTTTACATATTCTCCGAACTGTTCTAATCAAAAACTTACATTTCTGTGCGATTTTTTATTTATTTAAGAGAACATCAATAGGAATTTTTAAAAATTCCTCTGGCCATAAGTACTATTGCACTTCCTTTGTTTCTTCTATATTTCCTGCAGCATAAAATCGCATAAATTATAGAATTTTCTACTCATATTAAACACAAATTTCCTGTAGTTCTTTATGTATGCAAGATTGTTAATATTAAAAAAATACCTCTATATTAATGCGACTTCTATTTTATCACTTGAATTCCATTTGTGATTCATGGTGTTAAACAGTTTATTTTGTTTTTGTGTTCTATGACTTCTTGGCATACATAATATATATATTTACCGGCACAAACAACTTATATATTATAAAAGACTGATATACAAAAAATATATACAAAAACAAACAAATAAATAAATAAAATATTGATTAGACCACCAGACAGACAAATGATGACACTTCGAAATGAATGATCTGAACATAAAAACGAAAAGAAAAAAAAACAAACGTTATAGGTTAAATAGAATCGCATACTTTTGCTATAATTTACATATATGTATAAATAATTAATATACATAGGTGTGTCTGTCGGAATAAATGAATATTAATTTATTTTTATAAACAAATATATGTGTGGCCCCTTTCTTTGATCTATAACTTTTATGGCAACACCTAACCCAGCTTTTAATCTTTTGAAAGGGTGAATGACCATTGGCTATCCTGTAATAAATCTAAAGATGTCAACATATTCATGATATTTGTAAATTGTATGTATGTCAAAAATTACTATAAATTTGGTTATCTCAACAAAACTGCATTGTAATTATTATTATTTTCAAATATTTTATTTTCTATGTATGCGACTGATTACAGCATGGCATATTTTTTTATTAATTGAATTTGATTTGGTTTTATCTAAATCAATTTCAAAGTCTAAACAGTCAAGACAACGTCAATCTATTTACGATAACATTTAACTGGCCTCCACACAACAGCAAGAAAATATTCCCGAAAAAAATATTGATTCCCAATTACCTTTCAACCAATAAAAATTACAAACGTCCAATTGTATTTCACACAATGTTGTGTGCAACTAACTCACAACTCATATGTTTGGTTCCTAAACTCTTTTTTTGTCGTTTGATAAAAAATCCTAATCAATGAAACAGACACACACGCACGCATACCAACACTTTATAATAAAACCTTTATCAATCATATATATATTTTTTTCAAATGTTGAACCAATTTCATTTTATTCGATTTTTTTGTGTGTGTGGTTCGGTACGTTCTTCCACGAATATCAAGCACCTGCCATATGTTTGTGTGTGTGTCTGTCTGTATGTCTTTTATTTCGGCGAACCACATTATGACTTTCTTTAGATTAAATTTAATATTTCGAAGTCAGTTGTAGACGGTGTTTTGTTAAAGAAAGGTTCGTTTCCCCTATCAAGAAAGAATAAAAAACAAATATTTGGGCTTTGACCCATGATTCATTGTGAAGCTGATATAGAACGTCCACAAATTAATTCATTTAATCATAAATTTCAAGTGCTGCAAATCAAATTATTCATTACCCCCCTTGAAATAAAAATCTAAATAATCTCCCCCAAATCCGCGTTAAATGACTTTCGGACCACTTCAGAGATAATCTTAATTGTGGTCATTTCAAATTAAAAGCCATTCAAATTGTGTGAACTTATAAACAAATTATTCTATGATTTAAATTTGAAACAGTGGTGTGGATACAGTTAAATGCAAAAGAAAAAAAATAAATAAAATAAAGTAAAAAATTAAGCCAAAATTAAAAAAAAATAATGAAGAATTGAAAACTGAAAACCGATAACTAACTACAATTTGTGTAGTTCAATATTTATTCTAGTGATCGCAATGGACTGTTAAAGTGCTAAAAATACAAAATCGTTTATAACGACGGTATTCAAAAATCCCGAAAATGCTGCCCTTTTTTTAATATTGCTTATAACGATTATCACTTATTGAGTCCCTTGACCATCATTATAAATGATTTCGACTTATATAGAATAATCGGTGTAATCAAGTTGGATTTTTGGGTTTTACATTTATCTTCCGCCTACCTACCGTAATCGTCTGTGTTATCTCTGTTATGTCGGCCATTGGAAAACATTTTTTGGAATAATGATTACAGTCGAATATGGATTATTAATACTAACTAACTGAAATTGAACTTTGGAACCTGACCAGCTGATAACATATTGGAATTATCTATAATATTGGAGTTTTGAAATATAACCTCTAATATAATGACATCTAATGATTTACAGGATTGAAAATTATCTTCTCTATGAGAACAACAGTATTCATTTAAAATTAATTTTTAGCAGAAAATATACCATTTTGTGAGAGAGGTACCAGAAAGAGTGGACCTTCGAACTTTAATTAAGTTTGGTAGAAATATTACGATATGCAAAGTTTGAATGAAATCGGTTACTCCCCTCAAGAGTTAGCGTGCACGCCTCAAAGTTATCAAGCGACTCAAAATTGTCCGGAACGGATTTGGTTCAAAGAAACATGAGGTCTAAAACCAACATTTGGATGAGGCACATTTTTGCCGTATCAAAGTATACATACTTTTATTAGCCATAAGACTGAGGGTATAAAAATGTAATTAGTGATAAATCCGGATTGACCCATACATTTTGACCGCTCATAATGGTGTTGTCATGGTGAAAAATGATTTGTCTTCACTTATTCATTTTTAAAAGTTCGCCGAAGACGTCGTCTCATGATCAGTTTTCCCACTGACAGTTTTTGTGGTATTTATAGTTTCGAATCCCATTTTTTTACCCTCAAACATATTGCATTTGCAACATCTTGACATACCAAAAATGTTCAACACTGATCCATTTGTTAAGGAGATTTTATAAAATCTCCATAAACTATCAATAATGACCTTATTTTCGGTGTAGGTCCCATATTACGATAATCCTATTATTCCGTATCTGGGCACATTTTTCAACCGGATTCGTTTAAATCACAATTTTGTTATCAAAAATATCCACACAACATATTTTGAACATCCACTTCATGGTGAAGGGTATAAAAAGTTAGACCCTGTATGTCGCATTTGTTATCCGAATGCGATGAAATTTGGCACGTCTAATTTATATGACCCAAGGATGATTGCTATAGAAGTTCGTGAGAATCGGTGTACCAAAGACCCGAAGTTTGTTCGATTTATTAATTCGTTGCACATTTTGATATAGCTCCCACACACAATTTCGACCGACCTCATGTAAAGCATGAACAAATGACAAAAAAATTATTTATTCTACTGAATTGAGTCTAGAATAATCTCTGGCAATATTGCTCTAAATCGGTACATATTGATCACCATGAGAATTATCTTGGGCTTCCGAATTGAGAGATTATCAATTGATCATTTATATGAATTCGAATTACTCTTCTATGAGATGACCATTTGCCCTTTTATTATAAATCCAATTAATCTTGTGTGGAAAGACATTTATCTTACTTATGATACGAGGGTTACTTTCTTTATTTCTAATACAGGTAACATCAATTTCATTTAAATTGGATCAAATTTTATATAGTTCCAGGCTATTTTAAGCTCGATTTTGTTCAATTGACACACTCACCGTTTCGTCCGATTAAAACATAATTGTTGAAACACATTTCCCAAGTTTCCAATAAATCGGTTCAAAATTTTAATATCGCTTTAATATATAACTAGCTACGAGATAACAATAACTAACTCTATACAACTGACCATTTTTTTCCTGATTTTTTAATTAAATGTTTCACTCTGCTATTTAATAAGAACTGTTTATTGCTTGAAAATCGCATAATATTTATATTATGCGATTTTCAATTATGTTTATGGTATTATTTAGAATAATATTTCCGATATCAAATTAAACCAAATTTTTTATTTTCCTCTCTTTACAGATACCACAGCTGCAATTCTAAAAATTTGTTAATCTTCGTACTTTTTTGGTAGGCTACTGTTATTGTTGTAATTACGGATACAACAACAAGAATAACCAGTAGCATTTGCTGAATAATTAACAACAAAACAAGAAACCCAACACACACAAACACAAAATCACAATGGCCTTAGTAATGAAATATATAAACATCATGAACAGATATATGGACTCACATGGCGGTAAGTTAATAAAAAAATTAAGAACAAAATTTAAAAAATATTTAAAAAAATCCAGCTGGACTGTATATAGTCCGGAAATTCTGATATAAAAAATTAAATATTCTTACATAGCCACACTACAAGTTTTTTATTCAAAAGAGGAAATATATTCTGGGAAGTAATATTACCCTCATATTCAGAAGAATTATCGAATGGGCTATGAATTTACTTCCTAATTTTCTAAAAAGGCAAAAATACACCCATTTAGAAATTTCACAAAAATTATTTTCTTATCAATTCACATGGCGGTAAGTTATTCCTCTCTATCTCCTCCTAAGTATGAATTATTAAATTTCAATTCATAAAAAATTCTCTTCGCATCTGAGTTAATAGCCAGAGCCAGCAAATCAAAATCTACACTGCAAAAATTCAATATCTCCAAAAATAGCTGATCCCCGCAACCGTAATGGTGTATCAAATAATCAAATTCATTCAACAATATCCACTGACCTTGAAAATAAGTTTCCAAGTTTTCAGTATTTTTTTGGTTTTGGTGTTGGCAACAACAACTAACCCTGAACAATATTTACAAGCCATTGGAATATTTTTTTCTTGTGTAAATTTTAACATATTCCAACTAATTGATTGGCCCTCAAAACAAATTAAGTTTACACTAGGCTGGTGGCCGACCAAATGCTAGATTAGGCGTGTGCTCATTGGTTAGCTGGTGTAATTGGACAACACCAACGAACATGTGTGCTGGAGATGGTGGTGAAGTGGACTTTGATTTTGGCCAGGGGGTGTAGTGGCTTTATAATATTATTTTTTTTTTCATTAATTCAGGTATTCTGTCATACATTGTGTTCCATACATCTTCTGTGGCTGTTTGTCTGTCTGTCTTGACTTTGTCACGCCATAATTTTTGGCTAATGTACTTAGCTTTGCTACACCTTGTCACACATTTGCTTGTTTCTTTCAAGGGGTTTTTATTTGTTTTTGTTGTATTTTCGTTAAATTTTATAAATCTTGATATGTTCGTCTGTCCGTCCGTCCATCCATCCACCCAATTCGTTAAAATTCAAAGCGGAAATTTGGGAATTTTTGGAATTATTATTTATCGTCATATTTGTCTTTTAGCACACTACATGCGCCATGAGTTTTGGAGGGAGTTTCGTCATTTTGTTCACGTTTTTCAATTAATAAAAAGGTGTTACACTGGGCAACAAACAAATGTCTACAGACAGAAATTAATTTTGAAAATATTATTTGGTAAAAAATGATAAAAAAAACATTGCGCATTTGAGAAATTCAAAATGTGGAATAATTTTTGTAGGACATCGTATTTCAGTAGTGTTGGCGGGTTATTTAGTATACCCTGTGTATTTTGTTATTACAGGCTTAAGATCAACTCTATAAAAAATTGGCTCTTATATAAGAAAAACAGTTGTACTTCCGTGAAAACACAATTTTCCTTCTCTAAGAAGACAAATTGCTCTTTTATGGGACGATCTTTTATTAGAAATCCCATTGATCTTTTATGGGAAGACCTATATATTCCATATCATACGGGGGCTACTTTTTTGGCACAAATAACACCATCTTCACTTTCATTCACAACTCCCTATTCTATAGTACACCAAATGGTACACCAAAATTTGATTGTCCGAAGTCTTCTGAGAAATTCGATAATCGAACATGAGAATTCAAATCATTGTGCACCATGGTAATGACAGCTCTGAGCGCCTTTTTGCTCGGTTAGAGGCTGGAATTGAAGGGTCATCTGCCTTACAGCCTTCAAAACCAAAGGTTTTTGTTACCAGAAGAGGCTGCTGGAGCCTTCTAAACTAATGTTCTAGAGCTGAAGAATACTTTGACAAATAATATATCCTGAAATATACAAAGTACATAAGACAAATCATTGTGCTTTACGGCAACGACAGATCTCGGCGGCTTTTTGACCGGCCACAAGTGAAATTAAAGCATCATCTGTCTTACAGCCCTGATTTGGCGTCCAATGATTTATGTTAATCCCGCACATTGAGAAATATTGCGTGGTCACAGGTTTTTGTTACTAGAAGAGGTTGCTGAAGCCTTCAAAACCAATGTCCTCAAGCTGGAGAGTACATTGAAAAAAAAAAAAAAACAATTTATAGCCTGAAATTTATATAGAAATCCTCGTACGATTAATTACTCATTCTAAATGGCACATCCTTACGGGATTGCCTGAATCATCTTTGTTTGGTCTAAGATTTTCGTCGAGAGAAGATACTGTCGAAGCCTTCAAAAACCACGTCTTGGAGTTGTGTCAATCGATGGTTCTACAAGAAGACCATTTCCTCTTTAAGTGCCTTATTCACCTCTAAACGTTTCAGGGGGGTTACTCTGTATTGCGATGCGTAAGAAAAATTGTATCGCATCGCGTAATTGGTACTCTCTAATTCGTTTTCGTATCTCCTTTCGCATCTACTTTACGCAAATGTGGCATCACCGCAATCTGTAATACGAAAACGCATGTCAAACTCGTTCGTTAAACGCAAATATCTTGCGTTAACAAAATAGCAAACGCAAATGAAGCGAAACATGTAAATAAGAACAATTAAAGTTTTTATTTACATCTAAATTGATAATTATTTTGGGTGAAAGCCAAAAAAAGTTACATTTGACGACTCAGCACCGTCAGTTCCAAACTTTAGTAGATTTTATGGTGCAACACAGCGATTTGGCAAGGGGCCAGTTGTAGAGTTCAAATGCGAAACGACGCGCCAAAAAATTGTAGAGAAAACTGGATGATGACCTTAATTCCTGTAAGAGATGTCGCTGGTTGGGAAAAAGTAATGTTTTATATTTTATATATAAAATGTGAAACTATGTGTGCATATTTACAGGTTGGTGTTGATAACCACCTTGTCCAAGCAATTTCAACGTCCACTTTTATTGGATTTGGAATTGCTGTGGATCTATTTGGAACGACGAGGTCATTTTTAATAGTGTTTATTAAAAACATAAACGCATCTTTATTGAGACGAAAATTTTGTACAAATTTATAAAAATTAAATATTTGAAAACGTTTGACACATTATTCGTACTTCTATTTTCATACCCGTGTTCACTTAGGTAGAGTATATTTGATCGATCTCTTAAAATTCTTTTTTTTAGTTGGTTCATCATTTTTGTTTAAAAAAAAACACTCGTACCACATAAAAATATGTTTTAAATGTTTAATGTTTAAAAAAAAAACACTCGTACCACATAAAAATATGTTTTTATTTACAATTTTTTGACGTTTCCTTTTGTCATTTTTCGTTATTGTTTACTTTGTGGTGCCAGTGTTGCTTTCGATTTATTTTGCGAATGCGTTTGCGTGAGCGATACAGAGTACCAAATTGCACTCTTAACGCATTTAGCTTTCGCATCGCACTGGCTTTCGCAACGCAATACAGAGTAACCCCCCAGGTTACAAATCCCTGACTTATTCAATTCTCTTTTCTTTAATTACATTATTAAACAATTAATTAATTGGAAAACAATAAATATTGAAATTTTACAACAATAATTATTTATGCACTTGGCAGCCGTTCAAAGTACAAAAATCGTGACGCCTCAAACCATTGTAATAATGTGTGTGTGGCATTTCTCCCCCGTGGTTCGAGGTGTCTGTCATGTCAGTTAGTTTATTTTTTATTTATATTTTCCATTTGATATGAGATGAGGAACTTTACGTCACTTCCATCAATCAATTCTTGTCATCCAGTGTCACAAACACACACTTGTTGTATTCAGTTTTTGTAGACAAGGACTGTGGAATTGAATTAGAATGGAGAAAGAAACAGGAGAAAAAGAAAATTGAATACGAAAAAAAAACTAAATTAAAAAAACATGATATATAGATGACAATCTACACTGGCTTCGCTTATTTATTTATGCTGTTTATTTATTCTATTTCCAGATCCCAGAACGAAGGATTGGCCAATGATGTCATCACCATTTCCCACATTAGCTGTATGTCTCACATATGTCTACTTAGTCAAGGTAATTGTAAATGGAATATATAAACAAAAAATAAAAAATATTAAATTAATACAGTGGGATATATTTTTTTTTTTTTGGTCTGTTTTCCTACTAGTTTAGTCTCAAAAGATCTATTCAAATGACTTAAAACTTATTCTTACACACTTTATTAAATTGCCTTCCCATTTTTTCTACGTTTTCCAAATAACAGGTCTTAGGTCCACGATGGATGGAAAATCGCAAACCATTCCGTTTACAAAACACATTAATTGTCTATAATGCAGCACAGGTGATATTTAGTGCGTGGATATTCTATGAGGTAAGTTTGTCATGACCTGGCCTTTTTTCGTTTTGCAACACCTCCCCACACCTTAGCAAGGTATAGGTGTGCGTTATTTTGTTTCGGTCGTCTGGGTGTATCGTTTCAGCAAAATAGAAAAAAATAAAGGAAGAACAAGTCTAGCCGCGTACATCTCTTCTAGTAAGCTTCTGCAACAACTACAGCAGCAACGACAATTACATGAATTGTACAGGAATGTTACTTTTTTTAGACTACAAGCAACAACATCAGCCACATCACAGTCATCGCCATCATTTGTTTCAAAACTGCACATTGGTTTCCTGTTGTTTTTTGAAGCTTTTGTTTTGTTATATTTTTTCATTTCAATTTTATTTTCTAAGCACCTGTTTTGTTTTTTAATTAGTGCCGTTTTCTGTGCCGTTCTACTAAGTTTAAGTTTGCCATATTTATTTTTGTAGTGTTTAATGGGAGGCTGGTGGGGTCATTACAACTTAAATTGCCAACCGGTGGAATATGCCGATACTCCACGTGTAAATCGAGTAAGTTGGTGTCAAGCAAAACCAAACAACGTAATCCAGCAACAATGAACAAAAAAACAAAATCTGAAATTGGTTTATAAAAAATGAAAGAATCTCTAAATGATGTTAGCACTCTCGAAACAAGTTACTATCACGCTGGCATATCCATTTATAAACAAAAAATCTATTTAACTTAGATGACATTCATCACAGCGCAAACGGCGGGTAAAATATGCCTTCACATCATAATAATGTGCTATATATGTGTGTTATACTCTTCACATTCATTAACCGGAGAGTAGAACTTTTAACAATCTTAGAAAAACTTTCATGCTGCTTCTTTTTTCAATTGTAATGGGGCTTAATTTAAACTACGAAGTGTATCATTTTCAAATATATCTTCTTTTATTTGTGTTGCTTTCATAAATTTGTAGTAGTTAGCTTTTTTGTTTTCTTTACATCAATCGAACACCACACACACACACATTTGTTTACATACAAACATATATACAAAAATTACATGAATTCACACACACACACATACATATACACGTATATACAAATTTCCTTATTTATTTATTGCTTCTCATATATGTATTTGAAATTAAAAATTAAATGTGGTAAGAAATTTATTTTTGCTGGAGAAAATTGTAATAAAAAACAAGCCAGCAAAACAGCACTTCATCCATTGCCTACATATAAGCTGAGTAGTAAGTAGTCGAGTAAGTAGTTAATTGTTATGGGATTTGTTTTTATTTGTTTACGATATTAACTGTTTGCGTCATGTTTCTGTGAAAATTCGAAACGAAAGACTTTCAGTGAGTTGCAATCTATCCTCTAAGGGTTTTGAACCATATTCCAGAAATTATTGTTTGTAATCAATCAAGTAATAATGTTTGCCTAAAGAGGTAGTTGTTAGTAAATCCCTGGAATTCGTTCGCATCGAATTTTACAAAAACTAAACATAATTGTATATTGTTGCACAGTGGTATAAAAGAAAAAAATGTATACAAATGTTTATATACAATGATAAAAAAGTATACGAAAAATGTATAATAATTAATATTAAAATATCATACCAACAGAACAAAAGTCATCGATTGGAATTTCCCGAATTTTGTCATCATATTATGTGAGTAGGGTGAATAGGGGCATTCTGTTAAAATGGTGTTGTATTACAATTCAGGAAATTCACCACTGATGGTTAGTGTCTCTGCTATACACCCGAGGAGCCATCTAACGGCAATTGTCTGAACAATTTAACATGATATAATTTTAACCGATTGAAGATTAGTCTTCTCTTAGTCGGGTTTCAAATTTCTCATAGGCTCTAGAGGAATGACAACATGACAAGAGTTTTACTGAAGGAACTGGCGACCACTTCTTACGAAGTACATCTTTCACGAACAACTTTAGTTGAATTTGGCTCTCTTAAAAGACCCACGCTGTCGAATGTTGTTTAATTTCGGGATCTATAATTCAAACGCATAGAAGTTATTGTATTGCCGAAGAAACATGCGATCATTTGCTTCGAAGTGTTTCTTCCACGAACAAATTTCGTTGATTTTCGAGAGATTCCCAAATTGTGTGTTATTCTTAGAGTCATGGGATACCATTTAGAAATGACGAGGGATCTTCTTCAGTCTTTGTGCATTTACACACGAGACCCACAGCGAGACATTCATTAAATTTAAACTATTGCAAAAGTTATAAAATATATGATTAAATATATATATAACATATATGATTAAATATAAAATATTTAATCAAAAATCAATCAAACAGCTAGGTGAACGAACTTAGGGCCCATCCCCTATTTTTGCAACCAGTTTGAACCATTGGACATAGTTTTTCTCAGCTTATCGTTCAAAAGATTTCCAACTGGTTTCTCCGTATTTATGTCCTTTCGATTCATCTTCAAGGCTGGACCAATGACAATTCTCTTCCTCAGCGTGTCACCGACCTAACCGGCTAATGGATAATGTATTAGCTGTTCGGTACGCTTGGCTTCAGTTTCTTCAGTTTCCAGAGCGACACATCCACATTAGCTTCGAAACTCAATTCATTGAGACTTCTTTCAAATTTTTGGATCTTAAACCATAAACAGAAGTTCGGTCCGTGCAGAGCCTCCCACCTTCTATCTGCAGCAGCTATGTTCAGAATTGAAGCTTCATCGATAAAATGTCTCACCATCACCGCCTTCTTCCTTACCGCAGTCTACTTCTGACTCTGCATTTTATTCATAACTTTTTATTTCTTTGGATTTTCCGACAAACTGTCAGAGTTTCCTCCACCTTAAAGGTAAATTCTTTAGCACTTATTTCTCCAGGATCGATCAGCCCGAAGGATCAATGATGAACGAGGGATCTTTATAGTTGGTACGGATATTCTCTGCGGAGTGAAATCACGTCTAATTCTAGTTTATTCAAACAATTCACCACTTGCGGTTCGTGTATATGCTACAAACAAATCCGGAGCCATCTAACGGCAATTGTCTGAACTAAATGGTAATATTACATAATTTTAAACAAATTCCCCTTTTTATCCTACTCAATTTGGTATTCTTATTAATACCTTAATAATGAAATTCAAACAATTGCATCATTGACATAATTATTTATATATGCATTATTTTAAATATGTATCATTTTACAAACAAATTGAAAATATTTTCTTTTATCACCACTGTGCAACATTTACAAAAATACCACTATATAATCGTCATCGAATATTAATTGAAAAATTTGGAAAATGTAAGGCCACAAAACTATTGTTGTATGGCAAATTACCTTACATTGAACAATATTTGGGTTATTAATATCATAAAAAAAACTATTGTGTAAGTTAATAATTTTTTTTTATTTGTTATATGTAATTAGTTAAAAAATGCCTAAATGTTTTGGTTTTTAATGCAATGCAATGTGCAGCGGCAGAGGCCATTTACAAGACAATGGTTGCCAAATTTGTGTTGTATGTTTTATTAGTGTTATTATTTATTTTTTTTAATTTTTTGGTTTGTAGTTTTGCTTTATTTTTTCCATTCATGGTTAAACAGGATAACATTTATTTTTTTAAATGCTAAGAACAACATTGAACAACAAAGAAAAATTAGACAAAATTTATAAAAAAAAAAAATAATTAAGAGAAACAAAATTTGTAGAAGCATACAAGAGAGAAAATTTTACTATTACTATTATTTTTTTTAAATTAATTAAATAAAAATCTGTTAAACTACGATGACACACAAAAACCTCTAAAGATAACTAAATGACACACACACACAATTGAAAAACGAGAAAAACAACTTCCTTCCAGCGTACGAACTTTGCGTATAAGAACAAAATTACACACTCAGCAGCAGCAGCGTACATCCACGACCGTTACTATCGCCATTATTAGCTTTTATCGCTACTACCTACTACTGCTCATAACGCCATTGACATTTGAAGTTCATACGAAAAATTTTTGTTGTATTTCAGATTGGTATTTCCGGTTGGCTGACAGGACACTATAGCTTCCGATGTCAGCCGGTTGAGTATAATAATAACCCTAGAACGATAAGGGTATGTGTTAACCATCAAAATCAAAATTCCAAAAACCAAAAATGCTAAGCATTGCAAAATTTATTTTTGTCCATTTAACACAAATAGTAAATAACCCCCACCTTAGTATCCTAGTTGTCTCTTTCTCTCTCTATAGAATACTGTTTTTTGTTTCTATTAGATGCATTTCTCACCCACAAATCCACTTTCTTTTTATTTCGTTGTTATTTAAAGACTCTCTCTCTCAACATTAAGAATAAGGAAAATGATTTAAAATATATGAAAATAATAAAAAATTGTAATTTAAATAATATTTTTTTTTCTTTTGTCCCGAAAAATCATTTTCCTTGTTTAAAATATTTTTACAGCTTTTACGCTCGCTTCCCTTTAAAGCAAGCTTTACACAAATTCTCAATTCAGTTTGTTCTTTATTTCTTACTTGAATCTCTTTATTTTTTCCTTTAATTTTTATTTTGCAATTTTATTTTAAGAACCTTAACCAGTAGTTGATAATTATGTTACTAATATTTGGTGGTGTTTTTAGCTTTTATTTAACCAAACAAAGTAATTTTTATTATATTTTTTTTCTTTTTCGAGAGAGCTATTCAAGTTTTTTTAAATAAAAAATTATTAACAATTAACTATATACTCTTAATAAAAAATCAAATCTCAAGATTAAATGTAACCAAAGAGAATATAGATTATTGTTAATAATTTTTGATCCCCCCTTTTTATTGAATTTTATGTTGGACCCCCTTTAAAAAATTAAATGTTTTTTGCATGAAAAAAACATTTTTAAATAGATTTTAGCTGTCAATGAAAAGTAAGTAATATATCTGCAATTCAAAATAATTACATTATACTTAATAAAATATTGAAAATAATAGAAAAATTAATTATTTTAAATCTTAAATTAGTTTTTAAATATATATATATATATATATATATATATTCAATTTTGTTCACATAATTTATTTTTCCAGAACGAAATATCTGAGAATATCTACAGATCTAACACCTAAACTACCTTTACGGAAAGTCATTTCGAATGATACCACAATTATAGCAGCATCAACGAACTTATATCATTTCAATCAGGGATATAAATAGTTCACGTTTTCTTTCTATTTTCTATAAAAGGTTAAAAAATGCGTTTTAGGGTAATTTATAACAGAAATCCTTCTCCGCTACAGTGATTTGTACACTTTTTCATGCCCTAAAAGCAATTGTCGTAGCACATGTTCCACTCCAATTGAAATGCCTGATGTGAGTAGGGTAAATAGGGGAATTCGTTTAAAATGGTAATTTATAACTGAAATCATTCTCCGCTACAGTGATTTGTACACTTTTTCATGCGCTAAAAGCAATTGTCGAAGCACATGTTCCACTCCTATTGAAATACCTAATGTGAGTAAAATGGTGTCACCACTTATGGTTTGCACCTATGCTACAAAAACGAGGTGTTATCTAATAGCAATTGTCTGAACTAAAATGTAATAGAACACCATTTAAACCGAATGCCCCTATTTAACCTAACCTTGCCTTTCTGACGTTCAAAAAGACACATTGAGCTGATGTGCCAAACACATTTTGCCTTTGGGAAAAATAGTTTGCCAGCAAAAATTAGTGGCGTGTGAGAGGCAAAACGCTATTAAGAGGCAATATAACGAAGAAACATAACATAATTAATGTTTTTTTGTGGGTGATTCACCACTGATGGTTCGTGTCTATGCTATAAACACGATGAGCCACCTGACAGCAATTGTCTGAACTAAAATGTAATAAAACACCATTTTAACCGCATGCCCCTATTCAACCAACTTATATGATGGAATAAAAATAAATTATTGGATGCCAAGTGAAGGCTGTGTAGCAGATGAATAATCAATATCATATTTCGGCCAGTCAAAAAGACATAAAACTGTAAAGATATTTTGCATTTTGACAAAATATGTTGTCGAAAAAAATTAGGGGAGTAGGAGGGGCAAAACGCCATTGAGAGACAATACAGACAATACAACACGAACAAACATTAACAAAATTCCGGTATATCGGCTTAAAACACTGGACATTGTACGCTCTGCCGTTACTATATCATAACCACAGAACAAAATTCATCAATTGGAATTTGTGGAAATTTATGTTACCATAGGGTTATTAACCATTGACGGTTTGTGTCTACGCTACAAACAGTCTCTTTAGGCAATTAGCCACTCATTATTTGTGTTTATGTTATAAAAGAACACAAGGCGCTCTCTAAAGGCAATTATGTGAACTAAAATGAACTATATCACTCAAATGTCCATATTTACCCTACTAGTGGAATAATAAGAAATCATAGAATGACAAGTTTTGATTGGGATGTACAATTGATTCAAATTCTCTTCTTGTTTTTTTCGTATTATCTCCGAAAACTTGAGGCAAATAAACTGCGGAGTACTAATCTGTATTCGTCGTTCAACGTTTGTCATGCGGAACATTTGTCAAATGACTATGGGTTTTACAGGAAAAATTTGCTTCCAAATTTCTATTCGATAGTTGAGTTTTCGAGCTCAAACCATATAATGATTTTTGAAAAAGCTCCTTAAACATTCACAGTTTTCAGCCTACAAAGGAAATTAGCGTAATTTTGTTTTATAAACCTGAGCGTATGAAATTAGTTCTTAAATAATACTACTGATTTTTTTTATATTTTTTTATTTTATCAAAGTTTTATTTAACAGAATTGCAGATATATTACTTAAATTTTCAACAGCTAAAAAATACAAAAAAAATCTAAATTTCGAAATCCAATATTAATGTCATAACTTTTCTTTATAATTTTCTTAAAAAATTATTCAATAAATATATAGATGGTCCATGCTTGTTGGTGGTATTATTTCTCGAAATTCACAGAGTTCATGGATACGGTAAGTAAAAGAAAATTAATTTATTTTCTATGTGTATATTAAATTATATTATTTTCTTCTCTAGATATTCTTTGTTTTGCGCAAAAAAGAAAGTCAAATCACCACTCTGCACGTTATCCATCACGGTTGTATGCCCATGTCCGTTTGGTTCGGTGTTAAATTCACACCCGGCGGCCACAGTACCTTCTTCGGTTTGCTCAATACCTTCGTACACATTATTATGTACACCTATTATATGTTCTCGGCCATGGGTCCCAAATTCCAGAAATATTTGTGGTGGAAGAAATATTTGACAACTTTGCAAATGGTAAATATTCGAAAGGGGACATTTTCATAGTGGGATTTTTCTAATATATTTCTCTCTCTCTCTCTTTCGAATTTAGGTGCAATTCATTTTGATCATGGTCCATGCCTTCCAATTGTTGTTCATTGAATGTAATTATCCCAAAGCCTTTGTCTGGTGGATCGGTATGCATGCCGTTATGTTCTTCTTCTTGTTCAATGAATTCTACAAACAAGCCTACAAAGGACGTAAATCGGTATGTATAAATTTTCTCCATTATTTTTAATTTTTTGGTAGAAAATTGTTTAGTTTTTTCATAATGTTTGTAAGGAAATTAAAATTAATCGAACAAGATTATAATTAAGAAGCAACTAAAGATTATCAGTTACATTAGTTAGGGGTTTACATCCATTGTAATAAAATCCATTTGTGATGACAATGCCCTACAATGTATATAACCTCAATTGTTCTTCAACTGTTTGTTTTTAATTTATTGGCTTTTAATAATACTGTATTAATAAATCAAGACATTTATAATAATGTCACGATTTTGTTTCTAGTTTACATTGTGTATAACAATTTTTGTTTTTTTCATTATTTATTATAATTCATAGTAAAATAATTCGAATGATTTATTTCTTTCTTCGACAAAATAAAGTTTAACATCATTTCATTAGATATTCACTTTATTGTAATCTTGTTCGATTTATCATTATTAATAATAATTTCATATAGATATATTTGCATTATTAGTGATTCAAAAACAAAACAAACAAAAAAATTAATTGCAAAATTAAGACATTGCACATTCAAAATACCATTGCACCTGGTTGGGGAAAAATATATATTTCTTTTAATTTCTAACAAAAAAAAAATTACCAATAATACGCGTATTTCAATTAGCAACAAATTATGCACTTAACGTAATAAGTCACAAATGTGATGACATACGCCAGAACTCAAACCTTAATTTTAATAAAGCTTGGAGCTAAACTAAAAAAATAATTTCTTGGGACGTTTTTGTTTTTTGGCTCTGATAATATAATGCTCAAAGCCTTTCTCACAATGTTTAACCTAATAACACCTTACGAAATTTTCTTAATCGTAGATGATGTACGAGTCTGATTAAAACCTATTTTTCACTATTTAAACATTTTCAACAGACTTTTTTCATCTTGTTTGCTAACAGACCGTGTTTCGTAATTTCTTTTACATTCTCAATCGCAGAAAAAACGTCGTCGTTTTTTAAGCACCTTCATGGTTGTTGTGTCTGAGCGAGCGTAGACCACAATCGAGTTCATTACACTTGTTTTTACCGTGCTATAGGCTGTTGTTTCATATCCAAAATTTTTAAATTTACCAAAAACTCTGAGACGATATACTGTTGAGGATAAACTTAGGAAATAAATAACTAAAGGTTTTAAGATTTTTCCAACCCGACATAATTCTTCTCAAACGAGGAGTTGAATTATATAAATCTCATGTATGAACGAAGCTTTTATTAGCGAATTCAAACTATTAAAGTTAAGTATAAGTCACGAACAAACGTTTGGTTTGTGTCTACGCTAAAAGCAAACACGAGGCGCACTCTAAAGGCAATTGTCTGAAATAAAATGAAACACATCACTCGAATTCCCCTATTTATCCTATTATTCGAATAATAAGGAATCATTGAATGTCAAGTGAAAGATTTACTACAGACGATCTATCAATTTCATATTTTGTCCGGTCAGCTCGTTGATTAGGATGCACAATTCATTCGACTATGCTTCTATGTTTTTTCTTATTTTCTCCGAAGACTTGGCGCCCTCGTCAATATTCGAGGTCTGATCAAATGGTATTTTTCACTATATAAACTTTTCTTTTTAGTTCATTAAAAAAGCAAATGAGAAAATTTGTTCATTTTAGTTCAAATGTGAGGAGCTTTTTACTGACCTAGTTCGATTTGGTCTAAAAAAAAGCGAAGCCAATCGCGTTTTTTTTTGCATCTGATGTTAATTTTAAATTCTTCTGAAACTATTGTTTGCCATATAGTTTCATAACATGTATGACATTCCATTCCTCCAAGAAACTATAAACTGCGATGAACTATCTAAAAAACCGATCGAACTAAAACCAGAGCTGAATAATAGCTTAATTGCGAACGATTGAACTATAAGACCGACCAAGTTCACTCAAAAGAGCGGAACTAAAAAGGGCGATCAGACAACTTATCTAGATGGAACAACTCTAGTATTTATGAAGATTTCCTCAAAGATCAAAACAAGGCCTTTAAATAAAATCGTCCAGGGAGATCAGCTGCCTCTCAAGTTACTGTCAAAATCTATTATTGTGAATTGAACTTCCATTACGAAAACGCAAAAAGAAGGCCAAATTTTTGAAATTTGACTTGAGAAGAATCAGCTGACTTTCGCCGGCCTTATTAATGGATCTTACATTAAATCTTTTAGACTTATCAATACAAAAAGTCGATTGACTTATCCCTATAATTAAGTTATTGTTGAATTATGAGAATGTACTTACAGGGATGATCTTTATACAAAAAAGTTAGAACCAATAACCATTCATTGGAAATTAAATTTTTTTGAAAATTTCCAGTTTTGTATGTTATGACCTCTTAAATGTGTTTACGATCTAATTTAATTTGTTAGTAAATTAATTCTTCATGTCACTGTAAATAACACAACACATGGACGTACGTCGAATCGTACGTGTGTACGTTTTTGCTGTACTTAGTGTTGCATATTGCCTGCTGGTCCCCAATAACAAACCGGCCGCAATATCAAATTCTAACACAGGAACAAAGCTATTGCTATTTTTCTTGCTAAATTGAAACCTCAAAAACAATTTTTTTTAATTATCGATTTCACTCCATTTGATTTTATTAGCTGAATATAAAAAAAAAACTATTCAAATTCAACAAAAATATAAAATCAATTAATTTCTCAATAAGCCAAATGATTTATGATAAGAAATAAATCAATGTGCATCAATTCAGCTAGCTGAAAAATGTTCGCATAATGTTCAATAATTGACGAGGTCAAATTTGAAATTCAGTCACTCTCTTTAAAATATATTGAAATGGCTTAATTCCTTTCACATGCGTAATACGACAGTTCGATATAATATAATATTAACTGAAAAAATAGTATTTTTCTTTACATTATTAGATGGACAAATTAGAGAAAAATTAAATTTGTTTCGTCATCACATTAGTATTTGTTTTCGAACCACCCTTTAGAAATAATCCATTTCATTTTTACACTTGTAGATTTTGTGTAATAGTTGGTAACCATAAAATTACACTCGTTTTTGTTGTTGACAGCAATGCATTAGAATTGAAAAAATAATTTCAATTTCGATCAAGTTTTTAGAATAACATTATTAATTATATAAAAATTATTTATATTCCATACAAATGTATTTCCCAAAATAAATAAATCTCATAACTTTTTCTTATAATATTTCCAAATCACTTCCATTTATCGAAAGTCAAATGCCATAATATAATATTAGGGTCAAACTTAATTAAATAGCCATAGAGGGACTGCAACGAAATTAAAACTATTTTCTAATATTTTGTTGTTGTTTTTTGGTATTTCTTGTCATCACCTTATATGAATGCATGGTGTCGTCACTGTTATGGGCCAATGGAGGGGGCATTTTGTTGTTGGTTTACAACAAAAATTCATTGACATTGATTTTGTCTGCATACATATTTTGTCGTACCTTAAACACCATACAACAGCCATGGCAACATCTAACAGTACTCACACACATACACACTGATAGCAATATCTCAATGGTAGGGGGATTTTTATTTTTAATTTGGACTCCAATGTATTGGCCCATTCAGTCAGTCATGAATGGAGCGCCATACAACTAAAAATAACCCTATTCAAATAATTTTTTTTCCTTTTTTTCAAAATTGAATTCAAACTGAGCCACCAAAATGTTTGCTTTCATTTTGTATTTCTTTTTCGCTCTTTGAGTTTTTTCTTCTTGAATTTACCGGCAAGGCGGCACGTTGGCTTCAAACGAAGAAATATGGGTCTTGGGGTTTGTAGTGTTTTACCATATTTCACTTTGTCTAACTGTTTTTTTTTTCGGAGCAGTAACGTTGCACAGTGTCTTGCGGATGAATATTTTTGATATCTTAAATCATTTTGATTTACCAGTATTTCAAAATTCTCTTTACAATAATATTTTTGTTGTAATCTGTAGACTGTCATAGAGAAGACTGATACAGCCTACGCTGAATAGTTATATCTCTGTCGACGTAGACGTCGTCGACATTTGTTTCTTTGGTTACTATTGTTGTTGTCGTCATCATCACTACGACCATCTTGAGTAACAAAACAAGTGAAAGTTTAACTGAAGAAACAAAAATTAACAGAAATCCATGAATAAAAAATAACCGTATATTCGTCTCACACACTGATCCATAGATGGTCAAGACGTACAGCATCGAACATAACACCAAGCGCCGTCAAAAATAAAAACCATTAACATACAAAACTGAACACCAAAATTACATAATAATCGTAATGATGATAGGTTTTCTTGACTAAAGTCGTTGATCATTGGATAGTTTTGGTGGCTGGTTGGTGGATAGCCAGTCATCCACCAGATGACTACGATTACAAATACAGACGATTACACAAACAATTTTGTTTTCTTAGAGGCTTTTTTGGCATCGATTTTTGTTTCTCCCTCTATTTACATATTTAAAACAAATTGCTAACTAATGGATGTCATAAGAGAGAGGGAGAGAGAAATGTTTAAAACGAGAGAAAATCAAGTTTTTAAAGCAAAAAAAAAAAATCACCTGAACAACTGAGGAAATAGCTATTCAAATTTTTATTGAAAAAGTAGAAAATATTCGGAGAATAATTATTTGTTGCTAAATGGCTAATTCAGGGGATTAACAGCTGTGCGACTACTACACAAATATTTAATTAAAATAAATTCCAAATATTGTGAGAAATTTGAATTTTTTTAGTAGAAAATATATAATCATGAACTGAAATTTAAAAATACAACTCGAATTAAATTAATAGGAGTATGAATATTGATTTATAAGTAGCTGAATGCTCGGGTTGTTATAAAGGAGCTCACATATCTCTACGATGGTCTGCAACAATATTCATGCTTGAACTAAACCCCCCGATCTGGGAAATTCAGTTTTGAAAAATATGCATAATTTTAATTTAGGAACACCACAATGAAGACTAATTTAAATTAGATTGTAAAATATGAAATATTTGAATGTATTTCATATTTACAATCTATCTATTTTACAATCTGTAACAGAGAATCTCCCGAAACGCGAAAGATGTTTTTTGCTGAATATGGGAATTCACTATTAGCTGTCTTCTCAAATAAAGTGAAAATATTCTCAATTCGGAAATTTAAATAAACGTGTTCAAACTCCAAAAGAAAATATGCAAAGTTACGTTATTTTTAATTGCTGAATATGTAAAATCGGTTAAATTCGACAATTGAGCTAGCTGAATAGTACCTTTGTGATCGGTATAAAATCATAAATCAATGAATTCAACTAGCGTCGATATATTCGACCTACAATATCTCAATATTTGATTTAACAGAGCCTGTTGCGATATTCTTTATACTTATTTGAAGATATTCTAAAGTTGGGAATTTGGCTTCATAAAAATATACTTCATATATAGAAAACTTCCAAAAAAGTTATAAAACCTGCTGAATTAAAAATACTATATTTTTTGTTATCTGAATATAGTTTTATTTATATTATTGTCGAAACCTGTGATTAATTATAAATTTGGGAATTCAGCTAGCTGAAATTTATAACTCAGCAATCTTTTTTTGGAAAATGTTTTCTTTACGTATTTAATTCTTATTTATTTTATTTGCTGAATATGAAAAATAATTGAAATTCAGCAAGGTGAAAATTTACTGTTTTCACGTTTCCATTCATTTTCCAATAAATCTAATGTTTAATGGCACTTGCACAAAATTCAGCTAACTGAATATGTTCTAATTTATTTATTTTTTTTTATTGTTTCACTTATCATTTGGTAAGTTTTATATACAATTTTGAAATTCAGCCAACTCAATAGGCTTTCTATTATTTATGATATTTCTCTTTTAAATGCAATTCAGCTAGCTAAATTGGACTGATTACTACCCTAGACTAGATTGTTTCAAATTTAAATTTATTTAGTATTGTGCTGATCTGAGCACCTTATTTCGCCCGGAGACCATTTTTAATTTTTTTTATGTAAATACTTTAAATTTTAAAATTCAGCTGGCTGAATAGCCATAATTATGGTTCTAGTTATTTTGAAAATATTTTAAATTAAATTGTTCATATATTACATGATATTCAGCTAGCTGAATTGAGCTGATAACTCCCCCAGTCCATTGTGATTATAATGATTGTTTTAAAGTAAATATTTAATATATAAAACGTTTAATAATTAAAAAACTATGCTAGCTGAATTGTGTTTATAATACCCCAAGACCAGTGTACAATGATTAGTAATGAATGTTTTATGACGTTTACAGAAATTCAGCTAGCTGAATGTTGCTAATAATACTCATAAACTTCTTTAAATATTTTTGTTTCGCATAAAACATATCGAAGAGTTTTCGAATATTTAAATACGACAACGACAATTAATAAACTCTCCAAAAATAATGGCATGGGTTTGAGCGAGCGCAATTATCGATGAGATTTTGTTTTATTTTCAAAAAAGAAAAGAAATAAAAATACAGCACAACCCTTCCATTAGTTCTTGGAAACCCCATAAATATTGAATTTTAAATCGTGTTGTCTTAATAAATCAAAACTATATTGAAACTCGGAAATAAATAAAAAAATCAATTGAAACCGAATCCAATTGATATTTTTTTATTAATTAAATAATGCAAATATCTTTGTTACTTTTTTTTAATATTTCCTTTCATACATGCGACATATTATCTTCTGTGTTGTTGTTTTTATATTTCATGTAGTTGTATTTCTAACATTTTTTTACTCAAAAAATAACATTAATGGTAATCATCCAAAAAAATATTCTACTTTTATGTGCGCTCGCTCCATCTTCAACCAACAAAAAAACCACACCATCCATTTGTGACAAAATGTGTTTGCCGCTACCTCCTACTCCACTACAACGTAACGTATCATCGACGTAAATTTAATGCCAAACAAAAAAATAATAATAATACGAAAAATACTACGCTTGCTAATTTGTTGTAATGTAAAACCACCAAACGTAAATTCTTTTTCATTGTTAATAATGGTATAACAATCATTGTTGTTGTTGTTATTGCAATTTAATTTGAATTATTTAGCAATACAAGAATTTATTAATGTTCTGTTTGCAGCGTCCCGAAAAATTCCAGAAGGAAGATGCCCCCCTCTTGGCCAACGGCCATGCCAATGGCGATTGTCAGACAACGGAAAAGAAGCTCTTGAATGGACATGCCAATGGCAAACTTCTGGCCAATGGCAGCAGTGCGAAATCCTCAAATGGCTACACCAGCAGCAATGGTTACAAGAATGGCGCCGTGCTGGCCAATGGCGTCAACGGTCACACAACAGAGCTGACGCAGCGGAAGGTGAAATAATACAAGGCCAAAAATGGCAAACGTAAAATGCTAAAAAAGAAATTGGACATTTAATCTTCTATATAGTAATCTACAAAAACAAAACAAAAAAAGAGCTAAGAGACCGATCGCTAGAAAATCAATTGGAACGAAACTTCATTGCAATAATATTCTAATATTACAACAAAAAATAATATACAACAACACCTAAAAGAAAAACTATTGTTTTGTAGTCTAGACAAAAGAAAATGTAAACGAAAAAACCAAAAGGGATCTCCTAACTTCAGGCCGGACCGCGACATTACATTGTATGATGCTGTTTGGTGTGAGTCTGAAGAGTCTAAAATCCCGTCGAATTCTACATTAGCTGAATAGTTGAAAAAGACAAAGAAAAGTCAAAAAACAAAACGTTGTATTAAACTAAAGATTTCTATACAATTTACAAACAACAAAAAAAAAACAATTTTTGTGATGTATTTTTCTTTTTATAAAAACATATTTTTTGTGTAAATTTTCAAAAAAAAAACCAAAAAAAAATAGTTCCATAATATTTACAAAGCAGACAAAAAAACAGAAGCAACAACAAAAACAATACACACAAAATAAACCAAAAACAATAAGAATTATAACACTGTACAATATTATATTAAAAAAAATAAATACAATTTTGAAAAATGTGAATCAAAAAGTGAGGTTATGTTCATAAATTTTCTTTAACATTATATTTAAAAAACATTAAATAAAGTCTTACAAAATTAAAGAAAAACATTTATCATAACCTCACTTCCCAAAATAATTCTACAGCACAGTGTCATAATTCTTTTTGAAATTTAAAAAACGGTTGGTTTTCCTATAAACTCTGGTTCTTTTTCTACGTTGGTCTTAAGTTAAAAAATCACACACACACAGTTTTATACAATGTTATATATAAACAATTAATTATTTTTGTTATAATTATTTTTTTCATTCTTTTGTTCTTTACAAAAACAAATTCATACAAAAACCAACAAATCTTTATAAAAAAAATTTTGTAGCTTTTTAAAGTAAAAAAATAATCGCTTTAGTTGTACAAATTAAAAGAAAACAAAAGAAAAAACAAAAATAAATTACAAAAAATACGAAGTCGAAGTCGCAAAGAGAAGGTTTATATAGTTTAAAATATAAATTAATTTAATTAAAAAAACAACAAATGTATAAACTATTTAATATATATATATATAACTTAAAAACAAAAAATACATAATAATATTATTATAAACAAACTATATTTAAAACAAAACAAAAAAAAATTAAATTTATTGTGAGGTTATGTTATTATATATAGGTAATAATAAATATAAAAAACAAATCGTATCTTTTTTAATTAATTAATTAATAATTTTGTATAAAAAACAAAAATGTTATGTTTAATTAAATTAAATCGAGTCATGCTTTAGCAAAACAAAAAAAAACAAATAAACGAAAAAAAAACACAAAAAACAAAGAAATTTGAATTCATTTAAAACGAAAAAAAAAAACAAATCAAAAACGAAACTCCTGTCACAAAATCAAAAATAGTTTCCCCGCAAAAAATAAGAACAAAATTGATAGGGTATATTGAAGCAAATTTTCCACTTATAAATTACAGAATATAATTTCCATGATAAAACTTTTCAAAAAAAACTCAAATTCCGTTGTAAAACATTTCAAAAAATCAAATTCCTTTTGCAACACACCTCAAAAGACGTTAATTTCTTATTTCATTTTCACTCCCTGTCCAATTCATTCACAATAGTCGTAGCAATGCAGCCAATTGTTATGATTTTGTAGCATATTTTCAGGCGTTGCAAGTCTTTGAATTTCTTAAACACAACAAAATAAATAAAATCTAAAGCAACAATAATAGATAGACATGGCTATAAATAGATAACAAAAAAAAAATAAATAAAACAACAAAACCTAATGGAGAATTGTATTTATTTTTTAAGT
Source organism: Musca vetustissima (assembly GCF_032173495.1). NCBI lineage: Eukaryota > Metazoa > Arthropoda > Insecta > Diptera > Muscidae > Musca > Musca vetustissima. The sequence continues at coordinate 802,481 of NW_026887821.1, read as the reverse complement.
CTACAATAATAATTAATAATAATAGTTATTATTATAAATACAAATTAGCACCTAAGTTTTGTAGTACGTCTATACATACTTCAATACAAGGCCACAGTCACACATTTACACAGATCTTTACAAAAATCCAAACACAACAAAACTCCCTCCCTCCCTACCATACTTCTATAAAACAACTCTTTACAAACAACAACAAATATATTAATTATAAATATATATATTTACATCATACTGCTATGGTAATCATAATATGTGTTATAATATTTAATAATAATTTAATAACATTTTTTGTGTATAAAGTAATACATACATAATACCAAACTGGGCGTTAAGGAAGTTGAACATATTTTTTTCAAATACAACAAAAAAAAAAACAATAAGAAAAATCGAAAATAAAATAAAAAACAACAACAAAATAATATCTAAAAATTCAAAAATGTGAAATGCGTTTTATTTTTAAATGACTTCCAAAAATTGGATACATATAAATGAGGTGGCCATACGTCCTCTTTTTAAGAGGACAATCATCTATTTTAACTGGCTGTCATCTATAAATTGAAATTTCAGTGAAGTAGGTATTGTTGGTATTTTAGACACACTTTCCAAGAGAATTATGGATTGAAAAATGTCTTTGGGAAACATAGTCGGCACAGGTTTGCTTCAAAGTTCCTTATATAAAGATCACAAGATTATTCGCTTGAGACCAACAATTTAGCACGGTCGTAATTAACGACTTTTAACCCAATCGATTTATTATCGATACACATAAAAACTACAAATTCTCCCCTTACCAATAGTGAACGTTTCATAATACATGCATTCATTACTGAGATATAACCATTTGAAGTTGATGTTATGTCAAAATATAGCTTCTAGCTATTCTATCTGCCAATAGGTGGTATTTTATCCTTCGAAGTCTGTAATATTAAATTACAAGCACTTTGATTGTAAAATCGGTGAATGGGAACAGCATTTTACCAATTGAAATGATGTCAGATTGGTAAACTTGCACAGCAAATTTCCTTAATAGCCCTAATTTTTCTTAAAATGAATTCTTTTCCAATGACAACAAACATTCAACAACAATCTAATATCAACATTTTCTCAAATGCACCAATTTCCAGCCATTCAAAGCTAATTTAACGTTTTTGCAAACGATCATGATTTTCATAGTTCTCCGTTGTGAAAATGCTTGTTTATCGATACACATACAAACTAAACAATCACCTCTAACCAACGGTAAAAGTTATATGTCGATAGGTATATTCATTACTGAGTTATAGCCATTTCAAATTGACCTTGTGTCAAAATATAGCGGCTACACGATTCTGTTGGCCTGGTACCTCAAATGGAAAAATGTTTGAAATTGGCATTTTCACAAAAGCGAAAAAGTAAAAAACAACAGCATCATTGCCACATTGTTCGATTTTTCTTTGATTTGATGGTTGGTTTACAAATTCTAAGCATACTTTCAGGCGCATCATTTAAAATTATATCCATTTGAAAGTTATATGGTTCTTGATTTTAATATAACGCCTAAAAGTATGCTCAGAATTTATAAACTAACATTAAAACACTATGGTGGCGATCTGGTAACATTGCAGTATTTTATATTTTTGCCCATGTGAGATTTCTTCATTTTTCCAATTTGAGGTACCAGGCCAACAGAATCGTGTAGCCGCTATATTTTAACATAATGTCAACTTCAAATGGCTATAACTCAGTAATAAATGAACGTATTGACATAAAACTTTTACCGTTGGTTAGGGGAGATTGTGTAGTTGTTATGTGCATCGATAAACACGTACTTTCACAACGGAGAACTGTGAAAATCATGATCGTTTTCAAAAACGTTAAATTAGCTTTGAATGGCTGGAAATTAGTGTATTTGAAAAAAATTTGGTATTGCTGAATACTTGTTGTCATTGGAAAATAATTAATTTTGAGAAATAATAGGGCTATTAAGGACATTTGTAGGAAATAAAAAAAAACATGTTGTGGTGCAAGTTTAGCAATTTTACATCATTTCAATTGGTAAAATGCTGTTCCCATTCACCGATTTTCCAATCAAAGTGGTTGTAATTTAAATTACAGGCTTCGAAGGATAAATACCACCTCTTGGCAGATAGAATCGCTAGCAGCTCTATTTTGACACAACATCAACTTCAAATGGTTATATCTCAGTAATGAATGCATTTTTGGCATGCAATTTTGAATATAATGTTAGGAGATAATTTGTAGTTTTTATGTGTATACATATATATATTACATTTGGTCTGCTCACGTACTGCAAGAATCTACTAAATTTTTCTATTTTCTCCGATATCATAAAGGAAAATTCGTTATCGTAGTAAAAATTAGTAGATTCTTGCAGTACGGGAACAGACCAATTTATAAAATTAATAATTAACAAAATTAACTGCTGTTGAAGTTTAGAATTAAGGAATTTAATTGGTTTTTGTTCAAAAATAAGGATAATTGAGGGAATATCAAGGACATAAGGGACAAATGCTGCAGTAGAAGTTCAAGTACTATACGTCATGAGTCGTTGTAAAATATCAATACAATTTATAATAATAATATATTTTAAATATGGGGTCCTCAATATGTTTTATATATGCATGTACTTTTTTAGAATAAAATTGTATGCCGATTTTGACATGTCCGCCTGTCTATGCGCCCGACCGTCTGTTTGTCCGCTTGTCTGTTGAAATCACGATAGAGCTCTCAATGTTTAAGATAGAGATTTGAAATTTTAACAATTTTCAGAGTTCCAGTTCCAGCAAACACAGTTCTTGACACACTCAAATTTAAAATAAAACGTAACTATATACCAAATATGTAATTATACTTGCCAAATGAATTTCTAATCACAACCAATAAAAACACGACAAAACTATTATGTATTGCTAAACGTATAGGAATATCTCACTCGTTGTATTTTATTTTTCGTGAAAAATATAGATAATTAAATAGTAAATTTAAAATAAGCTAAAATTAAAAAATCTACTAACACTACAGCTCAAATTTAAAACACAAAACAATTTTGATTCTATAAAAAATATATCTAAAATTAAACATTTTCTTGAAGTTGATTCATGTTTCCAATTAAAAAAAAAAAATAAAACAAATATTATGGCCAATAACTTTAGCATTAGCCTTTACAGTAGAGGGAATATAGTTAAGATTGCCACAATGGATGCTTACAGACTAAAATCTAAAAAGTATTTATATTATGAATCATATTTTTACTATATCATGGATTGAATGCAAATCGATTCAGTTATTATTTATGTATGCTAACATAAAATTAAAATATCAATGCGGTGGAAATGAATATATCTGGTATTGAAACTATGTATGCAAATGTTGAAAATGTTCAGTTCATGGAACGGGGTCGTTTTAAATAAAATTCTATCATATTATCAATATCAGTTATAGTCTTTTTAGATTTTTTAATATTCGAATCCAATACACGTAAATTACTTGTGTAATCGGGTAGTTTATTTAGTGTCTGTGCCATTTCGCGAGCCAATTTTTTGGCCCGCTGTGCCAAAGAAACAGGATTGCGTTTAACACCTTTGCGTAGGAAAATATTTTGCAACTTATGATCGTGTAATTCACCAAAATCAAGAACTTCCCAGTCACCCGTCGACATATTCCAGGTGAAGAGAACCCGACATTCATATTGACGACGATGAAAGGCGCAATTTAATTTTCGTGAGCAATTCAGGCAGGATGTTACTTCTTCGCGAGCTGAAAAATGTGCCATTAGTAGGCAAAATAGCGTCTGCGACAGGGGACAAACCTGTAAGGAGAACCATGGGACATTAAAATAGATCGCATTACTATTATAAGACAATATATCATACATACATTTATCAATTCATATGCCCAATCGTAAAAGAAGTCATAGATTTTCTGATTTTTCTGACACAATGTACTTATGACATAGTACGTGAATGTTTCCATATCAAATGAATGCTGTTCTATGACCACACTTGTACAGCGCAAATGTTGAAATGAAGCCTTCGATATCATTTGCATTTCAGAATAGCACGAACCATGTACCTCGACTGGTAACAGCGTATGGTAGCCTGGAGAAATGCAATCATCTGAAAATGGAAATTGAATACAAATATTAAAATATGTGGGAGGAAAACAGAATATTTTCCAAAAATGCATTTTTATTATTCAATATGATGTTCTGCAATTCTTATACGACATCGTGAAAAGTCTAAATGCTTAACCATACGGCCACAGATCAACTTTTGGACTCATATGTGTGGATTTAATAGTTGTGTATATTTACCTTCTTCACTTGTTATAACCGATGCAGCATCATCCTCTTCAACATAACGTCGTTGAAATCTCTTCGTACATACAGGCTTTTCGGCCGCACCACCTTGCAGTGGAACTTCAAAGGATCGTATTTCATCGCGACGTGGCGACAAAAATGGATGTTGATAGTTTGGTGATATTGAACCACCTCGGTCTAAATGCGAACGTTTTGCAACCGACAACTGCAGTGGCAGCAGCGTACCATGGGGCTTATAACTCAACATGTGTTGAGTTGCAGTTGAGAGACTATAATGCGGGGGTGATTTGTGATTGTAATAATTATTGCTCACCAAGTGGCGACTCGGCGAGCGCATAACGGACGAACCACCTCCACCGCTAATATTGCTACCGTTACCACCAGCACCACTGTATGTCGGTGTTATAAGACCCGATGTCGAAGGGGGAGATCGAAAGCCCAGTGGCGATGTACAGCTGTGGCGTAAAGGAGACAATGCTGAAGGCGGCACATAATGACCATAGCTACTCACATTTGAGCTATGAGGATGTGGTGATGAAGATGGCGAGGCATATGGCGAGTGATTGCTATGTAGATGTGTTCGAGTGTGTCGTGGTGAATGACTGCCTGTGCTTGTGTTGCTCATTAAGGAACTAAATGTATTCGAAGCTGATGTTCTAGACTTTGTATAGGGTATAATGTTCTCCGAATTATCCTCGGAGAATTCATATTTCCTTTCTGCCAAACGTCGTTTTCGTAGTATGGATATTTTTTCACACTTTTCATTTTCCTCACAAAATTCATAGGTTGATGCACGATCATTGCTCGTCGAATTATTGGCACTTGAAGTGCCACTTGTAGATGAATTGGGCGAAATGGTGTGGGTGGTTGTTATGCCAGTCGATGAAAAGAACATGGAGACACCTTTGCGGAATGATTTTGACACAATGCGATGTCTACGCCTAGGACTGTTCTGAAATGGAGGTGAAGTGTTAGTTTTCATTGTACTACCCGACGTTACAGCTGACGGCGATGATGATGTGTTTTGTGTGGGTGGTGTTGTATTTGTCATTGCAGAAGAAATGGCATTGACACGACTAGATACGTTCGGACTACAGGAAAGAACGATTTCTTCGCCAGTCTTTTGGCTCAATGTCACATGAGATATTGGAGATTCTGGATAGGTTAACGTTGAGGTTGGCGATTTTAAACTCATTGACGTCAACTGTTGTGGTGTTGTTGTTATGGCAATACCACTTCCAGAATGTGTTGAATCAGTCTCTATATCAGGAAAATCCTCTATTATCCGATTTACAACATTATTCTGAGAGCTAATTGTCGTTTGACTATCTACACTGAAATTATCCGCCTCGGCATTGGGTGTGAATATGACAGGAGTATTGCGTTTCTCCAACTGTTGTTGTGGACTCAACTCGCCGAGATGTGTTGGTGTCGATGAGCCGGCACATGTTGGTTTCATCATTAACACAGTTATCATATTTTGTTGTTGCTGCTGATTTTGTATATTGACTACAGCGGCCTGTTGTTCTTTTGGTGGTTGCTCCAAACGAATGTGAAGCATATGGAAGAATCCATTGGCAATAATTAGTATACGTTCTGGGCAAATAAGATGCATATATGGATCGAATTTACAGTTCGATTCGTTAGGTGTATACTTTGTGTGTACGGTTAGATTACATTTAATGCAGAGGACATTTCGGCGGAAAACTGGAAATAAAGGGAGGATATAAAAGCAGAGTTAGAATATTATTGAATATGAATATCTAAAAAGGTTTTAATAATGTGCATGAGTCGGTAAGATATTGGAGTCTGTGAAATATAACTGAATGTTTTTTGAACGTGAGTTGTGTAAGACGAGTAGTTGGTAAAAGTTCTCAATATGTCGGTAATCAATCATAGAAAATAAGGGGTATTTACTGAAGCTGGATTAAAGCAAGGTAAAAATATGCTAATTCAGGAGACATTCTAAGATGTTGGGAATAATTTTCTCTAATCAAGATTCAAACGTCGTAGTTTTGTACAGCGAAACTGGGAGCTACATAAAGTTTGGAGTTTTATCCTGATGTGCATATAAACTGGGGTCACTATATTGCGTTGCATTTTGATAACATTTGTTTTTAAAGTGATGTATGAAAGCTATGGCGTAATGTTGAGAAGACATACGGCGGTACATAATGGCCATTGAATGTCGACGAAATCTCTGATATATAATTACAAGATTCAAGAATATCTTTAATTTGTTGTGTGTCACGAGGAAACCGTGTACTATTTAGATGAGGACACGATGTTTTCCCTTATGTCAGTATAGCAATACGGGCTTAAGTATAATATTGGGTCCGGTAATGTATTTTGAAATTTTTACCATATTCTTTAAGGCCATGATTACAATGGTATGAATTATTGTGGAGATCTTTTTAAATTAAAATCTATAGAAAGTCCTGCTTACAAAACGTAATTATCGAAGACGTCCATTCTTCCTGAGATATATATATATATATATACGGTAAACATTTCAAAACGATCCGCTAGATTTGTACTGCAATAGACTTTCTGATAATATAATTTTTGTGGAATCAGTTCAGCATTTAACGTTTCTCTATTATTCTGTACACTCCAACTGAGAATGGAGAATTCTTTGTCTTTGTCGCCTAACGGTAAGATTTTCTTGTAATACATGATTTAAAAATGGTAATTATTGTACATTTTTTTGTAATATTTGCAATACTTACATCCTTCCTCCTCCTCAGAGTCTCTTTGTTTTCTACACTCTAAACAGCCCAATTTAGGAACTTTAATATATGATATATAAGAGTCTTCGTTTTCTTCCTCGGAAGCACCATGCACTATTAATATACGAGGATCAGTGTTCTTCCATTGAATCATGCTGACTTCCTTTATATTATCCACACCGTGATCATCAAAAAGGCAACACTGATAGAAGATTCGTAGAGGTTTGTGCGGTTGAAAAATCCAAAAAAATAATCTGTCAGGGAAAAAACAAACAAATTTAGATACACTTCCATGCTCATAGCAACCAATACTTACGTGTATTTGTAACCAATATTGAAAGAATAGTGGCTAGCGTTAGGTGCACTCTCACTTGAAGTTACCTTGTAGCTTAAGAGGAATTGTCCACAGGCTGATAGACCCATAAACATGTGGCTATAATAATAATAGGGAATAAGGATTAAAATATACATAGATAAATGAGACAACAACAATAACGGTAAAAACCACAACTCACCCCTGCAAGAAGCCTGCTGGAACTAAGTTTCTAAAGCAAAATCTTAGTCTTTTTGGCACGGTAGTAAACAAGGGTTTTGTATTTTGATAATAACCCCGATTGCCCATATACTTTAGGGGTAACAAACAAACAATTCACTTATTGCAATAAATAACAATAATCAATAATACTCCATAATAGATACTTACTTCTCTTTGTAAAAGTTTCCTGGCCAAATTACCCTGAGTACATTTATCGAAATCATCTCGCAAATTTCCACTGGTGGTTTGCATCACCTGAGCACCGCTGCTTGTCTGGCCATGACGAAAATATTGCCTTTGTAAATCCCCCAGCTCATCATCATCCATATCGGTTTCAGAGCTTTCGGCCATAGAGAACTCCTCGTCTTCTTCATCCTCTTCCGAAGAAGATAAATCAAGGTAACTATGGCTACCGCTGTGAATGCTGTGATCCATCTTTCAAGGTATGTGTATACCCCCACCACCACCACACTTCACTGTCTCAACCAACCAACAAACAAAATTGACAAATCCTATATAATAGGATACCACAGCCCTTTTTCCAATTCCTCCTCTTACACGCAACTTTCAGAGTATTTGTTGCAATTTTCCAATTGTTCAGCACATTTTAGAGTTTCCTTTTTTCTTCTTTCAGTTCTTAGTTTTACAAAAGAAATTGATTTTAATTCGATTTTTTTCTACTTTTGTCAAAGCAATGCAAATGAATTACTCTGCTTGCTTGCACCCTCCACTACAGCGACACACACAGCTTCACAAAAATACCGGAACGAACTAGTTCAATGGCACAATTCTCTGACAAGAATGATGAGAACTATTTGCAAATCACACGAATGGAAGAGGCAGAAGAGAATTAGGGATAAAACGAAAACAGGATAAAATGCTAGGCACTTCGCTATGTTTACGAATGAGTGTGATGGATAACGACAAAAAACATCAGCTGTTGATTGAACTTATTCCGTAAAATGAACGTGTGGAACTATTGTTGGCTTATAGTTCTACTTAATTCATTGAATAATAGTTATAAATGAATAATCTTAATATATAAAAGAGATTAGTTCGTGAATGACAGACGAAACGGCATAAGTAGAAGCTTGATACTGTGTAGGCGTGAGATAAAGCTGAATTTTTCGAAATTCGAACTAGAAGGGTACGAAAAGTTCTAAAATGAACTAAATAAGGTAACCTTTCTATTAGGGAAACGGAAGAGCTAGAATTCTGAAAATATGAATGTGGGTCACTGTAGGAAAGTTAGAAAGATGTGCAAAAGAGTTTGGAAATTAGACGTATTTGTGTACGAAAAGTACTAAACTGTACTAAATGTATTTCTATTGGTATATATATTGAACATATATAGCTAGTACTAAATTTGATACTATTTGCATTGATGTACCTGATTTAGGAAGCTTTCAAAGTACGAAAAGTACTAAATAGTACTAAATTTGGTAGAAGTTGGGGTTAAGTGAAGATATAGAGCTATATAGACGTATTTGTATACGAAAAGTACTAAATGTAGTTCTATTGGTATATATATTGAACATATATAGCTAGTACTAAATTTGATACTATTTGCATTGATGTACATGATTTAGGAAGCTTTAAAAGTACGAAAAGTACTAAATAGTACAAGTTGGGGTTAAGTGAACATATAGAGCTATAGTCCTGAATTTGGGTATTAAAATGAGTTTGGAAACTGCGTACTTATGGGTACGCAAAGTACAAAATGGTACTAAATTTAATATAATTTGTATACCAAATGGTACTAAGCCTGGTTAAACTTTTTAAAGGGATAGAAATGGAAACCTGAAATTTCAATCAAGTTTACCGCTAGAGTACATGCAGACATGGTGGTACGAACAGTACTGAGTTAAGTACAATTTGAATTTTTGGTACACGGATAGGTCTGGAAATCTGACATTTGAAATTTGGATTAATGTTGAAATGTAAGATTGAGCTATGGAGACTGCTTTGGAAATTCATATTTATGTGTACGAAAATTACTAAACGGCATTAAATTTGGTAAAGTAGCTTGAACGGAGACCTGGGACCCTAAAATTTGTAGAATTAGGATATGGGGGCATCGTACTTATGCGTGCTAAATGGTACTAAATTTGGTACAATTTGATTTTGTGTGTGCGGATAGAGCTGGATTCCAGATTTTTGGAATTACAATTACTTTTGGAGTGTATAATTGAGGAAATTCTTAATTATGGAAACAAAAAGTACTAAATCGTACCAAATATTGGGCTGAAATTCTGTAATTTGGAATTAAAACTAGTGTTGAAATGTAGAATTTAGAATTGGCTACGAAAAGTGCAGAAGGGTACAAATTTTGTTACAATTTTGATTTTGGTGAACCGATAGTGCTGGAATTCTTAAATTTTCGCATACGAAGTAGCGATTAAACGGCATTTACATTAGAACTTTTTACCGACTTATTCAACGTTTACATTGTACCAGATTTCGTTAACCCAATGGGTTTAAATTGCCAATTCTATTGTATAAATCATCATAAAGTAGGTTAACCGGATAACAAGTTCTAATGCAAATGCCGTGCTAACCTAATTTTATTGAGAATTTAGATTTACTGGATTAATATATATCGGGTACTATATTTTGAAGTTCATTTAAGACGCGTTTAGACTATACATTCTAAAACGAGCCGATTTGTTGATCGAGGTACCAAATTCTAGCTTTGAAATCATATAGAGTTTATATATTTTACTTTTTATTAAATACTAAAATATAAGAAATACAAAAAAATTAAATAAATATTTTAATAAATAGTATGAATTGCTAATGAAATAATAAATTATTATAAATGAGAAACATTTATTTTACTAAATGCTAAAAATCAGCTACTGTATAAGCCGAAGTTCCTTTAATATAGGAATAATCCTGAACACCAATCAATTTCACGATATGTTTATCGCATAAGGAAATACAAAGTGAATTTGTATACAAAAAATTACTAGAAATCACAAGAATAAAAGAGCTACACAAAAGAATAGAGATAAAGATCACAAACATTAACTCATTTAAGAGTTACCAAACTAAAAATTACAGTCTGTCCGTCCGTCACATCCAGTTGGTTCTAAATATTTTCATTTTTATTATCAATTCCATTAATGGTAGTTGTTGCAATATCTGTCACAGCATTTTCAATATTTTCAGTTGTGGTAAAATCCTCCAAATTATCTATAGTTGTGTGGGGAATTTCAGTTTGATCTACATAGCCGTGGAATGTGGTATCTATAATGCTATGCTGTGTTGTTATCGTTGAAGACACATCCGTCAGGTTGTCAGGATTTTGAGTGGAATGTAATTGATTGTGACGTTTTCTTTTCACATTTGCCAATGATAGCCAAATATTTTCACGTATTGGTTTCGGAATTTCAGCTGAGGGAGAACTATCCAAATTGATGTTTGGTACTTGCGGTGGTAGAGGTTCTTCTTCTTCTTTGTTTGATTCATAAATTACCCAATTGTCAGGTCTAAAAATTAGAAAAAAGGAATGTAAAATTAAAAATAGGTATAAGCCAAATTTAGACTATACAAGCAAATTGCAGAGAAAAATTCTGTTTGGAAGTTAACCTTGGAAATTTGATGAGTGAAATAACAACACATTTGTCATAGTTAAACCTTTTTTGTCCTATAACAAATCCGCTCATCATAGTTCTTATTACTTTAACCAAGGTCTCCCATACCAAAAACGAATTTTCAGCCCCTAAATATTGTTGCTCGATTTTTTATTCTAAAACTTACCTTTCTGGTTTGGTCAAAACTATTATCGGGGCAAAGGCAATCTTCTCCTTATTTTGTTTTAATACACTTAAACGTTTTTGATTCAAATCAAATACAGTGGGACTTTCATCAGTATTTATCTTTGAATCCTCCTCATCTTCCGGCTCCTCTTCGCTTTCCTCCAAATCCTCCGCAAATATATCATTATTTAATTTTTTACCTTCAGAATCAGGGAATGCTGTGGATCCCGCGGTGATATCCTCCAGTGGCTCATTTGTAGGTATATCTTCTGTACTATTCATCACAGGTAATACATAATTGTCATCCAATGTGAGGTTGGTAGATGCCTCAGCAGACACGCCCATTGGTAAAGTTTTATTAAAACTTTCCAACATTAGCTCCGGCCGTAGATAACCATCCCTATTAAATTTTCTTACCAAGGGGGAACTACCATAATCCTCGTACTCATATTCACTTTTATCAGCTACGGGATCGGGATCATCATAGGCAGTTATATTGAGAGCGGGATGACGGGTTCGACTCAAATAACCATAATCACCTAATTCTGGTTCGGCATAGTAAGACAGGTCCTCTTTTAGTTGAGGCCTTGTCTTTTTCCTTATGTAATAAGTTTGTGAATTGGAAGTGGAAAATGGACTGGGTAAACTTTCTCTGGGTGGTACTTGATATGGATTTTGTCCAGGTAATTCAGGTTTTTCGTTATACCAGGGTTTGGCAGCTGGTGCTGCAGCTAAGCCGTAAGAACTGACACCATCAATGCTGGGACGATTAATTTGTGTTTTATCCGGTTTGGGTCTGATATTAAAACTGAAAGTACTATCGGCTCCATTGGCACTGGCAAACCCGGTTATGCTACCATATGGACCATTACTTATGGCCTGACTGGTTGCTTGGACGACGCCACCATTTAATTGAGCCTGGCTAAAACTTGTGGCCGCTGCAGGTCTTTTATTTTGATAGTTCGATGGTAAAATTGGTCGCGACAAGACTCCATCATAACCAGGTCTTTCATTTGATTCCAATTCGCTGCTAGGTAAGGGTCTCGGTCCCCCGGAATTCCAACCTACTATGCTGTGTACAAATCCTGGCTGTTTGGTTGTATAGCCCAGGGCATGTTCGTCATGTTCATTGAGGAAAATAATTGTGGGTGGTTTGGTTCGTTGATTGTTGGCCAGTGGAGGAGATACTTGCGCAGGCGGCGCCTGATAATAGCCATAGAGGGGTGTGGTACTGGGGAAGGACCCAAAATGACTGGTATAACGATCATAGGGTTTAGTTTTATAGTTGGTGGTATAATCGACAACGGTACTTTCCAATGGAATAGGACTTTTATTCGTTTGCCGAATATTGATTTCAATTTCATATTGATTATCACCATTGGCCGCATCCACAATGACCTTGTGGGGTGGTTGTTTAGGATAGCCTGGTCTCTTCTGATATTGTCGCAGTTCAACATTACGTAGGGGTTTTGGTAATTTGGTAGTGGTAGTTCTATTGGTCAGTGAGTGACTGCTGTTGGTTTTCAGGGCCGTTTGAAGTGCAGCAAATTTAAGTTTTTCCTTTGGTTTTTCAGTTGTAGTGCCTGGCAATGTCAATTTGCGTTGAACCCTTTTGTGTTCGGTCGTTGGAGAATTCGCTAAGGGATCAATGTCAGAATCGTTTGAGGTTTGTGTAGCCATGGGGACAATTGTGGATTGTTCTTGGCCATTGGCAACATCCCTTTTGTGGGGTTCGGAATCCGAAGATACTTCTACCTGTTCATTCAAATTCGCACCAGTTGTATCACTATTTGTTTTCGTATCTGATTCATGAGAATTATTCTCTGTGGGCTTTATTTCGTTTCCAATTTCATTGACATCATTGTGCCCTGTCCTATCTTCTTCTTCTTTTCTGGAGTCGGTTTCACTTCTTCGTTGAACAATTCTATTATCAATTTGAACGTTATTCGATTCTTCAATGGTATTCAGTAATGGACTTTCCATGTTATTACTTCCACTCTCTGTTAGATCAAGGTCTCCAGACCTACTTTGAAGGTCCATTTCTTGGTTTGAGGAATTTTGTTCTTTCATAGGCGATGCTAGGTTGTCGACTTCATTATTTTCTAACGAAGTTATATGTGATGTCAGATCATCTGTTTTGGATTTCAGACTATCATTGGTATTCTCCTTCGGGTCTGTTGAAGGCTCTGCGCGGTCACCATTCTCAGTTGTTTTCGAAGTAAGTGCAGTTTCCTTTGTTAATGGCAAATCATCTGTACGGGACTCTAGCATAGTCTGATCCTCATCCATAACCCTCTGTTTTGTCAAATTTTCCTCCTTTCGCTTCTCATATTTCCCTTCGAAACGATTTCCCAATTCCAGTTCTTCGGTGCGAGATTCTAACTTATCATCGGTAAATGTATCCACCGAACTTTCTGTACGTGATTCCAATTTCTCCTGCTCAACATTATTATCCCCGCTAGACTCCTCAACTGCGGTCAAATTTCCATCATTTGTTCTCACCTCTTCCGCACGAGATTCCAACTTGTCACCACGTTTAATTACTACCTCTTGACCGGCATTACGCAGCTCTATGGGTATATTATTTACAATTATGGTTCTACGAGTTGTGCTCTGTACCGAACCATGTCGATGCGAACCCTTTCGTGAGTTTTTATCCAATTTATTGTTGACACCAGGTACTGGCTTTTGTTTGGTCACATGTCCCGCTGCCACCCCTTTCCTCTTTAAATCCAATTTATCATTGATTTTCGTAGTGTTTTTAAATCTCTGGGCCATTGTACTTCCCGAACTGGAGGGTGATATGAAAGGAGGATGCCTGGTAGCTGAAGGGGGTAGTTGATTAAGGAATCCCACTTTGTTGTCGGTCAAAAAGTCTTGCGGTATGGGTGCATTACTTTGTAGTTCACCTTGGACAATTTCGAAAATACGATCCAAAACGGGAGGCTGGAATGTTGTGGGCATGGGCGTTGCGGAAGGTGGCATGGCTGGGGGTTGTTCTGGTGGTGGCAAAGGCGGTTGAGGTAATTGTGAAGGTAATTTGGGTGGTGGCGGAGGTCTTGGTGGAGCTTGAGTGTTCACATTTATTGGCGATGGAGTCTGCAACTGTATGGGTGCAGGTTTTGATAGGGCTGCAAAAGGATCTTGCTCTAACCAAGGTTCCAAATCGAATTCCGCCAATGGTCCTACTCCACAGGGTAGACGCTCATTTTGTGGTATATTGGGTGGTAGGAAAATGTGAGGCTGGAATGTTCCTCCACCCACCGAGCGACAGAGAACCGAGGCCAAAGTAACCCTTCTAATGGAATGTAACTGTGCCGGGGTGAAAGAACTTTCAAATCCACCATTTTCATACCAAAACCGATCGCCTTTACGGGAATTACTAAATTGCTGGGCAATAATACAGGCAAAAGTTGGACCCACTAGGCCTCCTACCACAGGTCTTTCAGCAATGCCACCCACAAAGAGATCGATATCGTGGACATTTTGATAGGCATGGCTAATACGCCGAGCCGATTCGGGACCCACAACATTGGCAAATTCCTCCCAGGTGTTAATGGGTGACAAGCCACAGGGTACACGCCAATGCGTGTAGGGTGGTATGCCGTGATCACGGCCACGTTGGATGTTGATTGCCGCCAAATCCAAGCCAAAGGGGAATCCTGGAAAAGGAAAAGTAAAATTACAACAACCACAATTTTAGAGTACCTCTCCAATAAGTTCACCTGGTGTTTGGAAGAGATGGTTGGTTAATTCCGGTGTAATAAACTCATCCCGCTGCAAAGCTCTTTGATTGGCCATGCCACGAATCAAACGATGCAAAGAACCCACAGAACCAATATCACCTCTCTGGAACTCCTCATGTAGACTTACATCTAAAATGAATAGGAAAGAGGAATTATTATTCTCCATACTTTCAAACCATGGACTCCCTCACTACTCACTGTTACTCAGCACATTATGGAACCGATCACAACGCATGTAGGAGTTCTGCACCAACGAATGACCAAAACGAAAAGCTGCTGCCGCAAATGCATTTGCCACTCCCGGGTTTGTCTTGTGATCATAACCCTCATAGTATCCCGAATTCAGCAGTTCCAAATCGAATAACTTCACCACTTCTCTACCCAAAATAATAGGCAGAAATTCCCTATATGTTATGTGCTGGAACATAGCACCTATAATGCGTCTGGTCTCCTGATAAATTTTCTCATCACTCCAATGTAAATTCATTTCACTCAGACGCATGGCAATGTGATTGTGTTCACCAACCCAGACGTGGTGCAAGGCCAATAGGCCGGGTTGTTCACCACTGCGACCATCACCAGCTCTTATACAACTGGTGGCAATTGCACCTCGCTGGCAAACATCATCATTGGGATTGCCGCGGCCAAATATCAAAAGACCATTTCGGAAGACTCTGGCATTATCCGAAGACTTGACACTGTTCGAGTAGATGGGTGAGGCATCAATGTACGAAGTGGCCTGATTGGTTTGTTCACGCCATGACAATACACAATCTCGCCGCTGGGCCGGCGCCGAACGTAAAAATTCCAAGCAGCGAACTTTTAAAGAAGATAACCAGGGATCATCCAAGGGAACTTTAATGGGAAAGCAGGAGGGGTGGAAATCTTTGCTGCCGCAACAACTGGGCACTGAACCATTTATGGATCTTAAAACAAAAAATATAATTAGGGATTTTATTTTAAAATCTTCAAATAATTTACCTTGGTTGTGCTGTAGATGTTAAATCATGATCCAACAATTGACCCCATTGAGCCAACATCAGAGTCAACGGTGCTTCACCATCTCGGGCGCCATGTACCAGCAAACTCACAAAACGCGAAGAAGATAGTGGACCGCCATTTACAGATTTACGCACCGAATCTACTCCATCGCCGTATTCAGGGGGTAGAAAACGACTAAAGGGCATTTGTGCTGCACCCCACCTAGGTCGCCTTTTATTATTGCAGGTACCATCATGGGTTCGATAGCGTTCAGATGCTGGCATACATGTTGGCGCCTCACGCGGTGGACATAGACTTTCCAAAGATGTTCGTCGCAAGGATACTTTTTGACTGTGTGCCTGCCTAGCCAAATCCGTATTCAGGTGATAACTGAAAATGTAGAAAAGTAAAATAGTGGAACGTTATTTAGGGACTAGGTTATAGAATTTACTCATAAGATATATACATTTACAGCTCTACAGGAGCGTCTAAAATGCATAGGAGGTATATAAAATAATACATTGGTGAAAATTCTATCGAATTCTTTAAGGAGAACGAGCTAAAGTTTCTATGTCATCATATGAGGTAAATGGGACTACATGGACGGATGATCAACTATTCTATGGAGATGGAGTTTCTAATGTCAATTATTCATGATTTTATTTTATCATTGGTAAATTATTTTTCTTCCGTTCGTGGTTTCATTTCCTTTGTTCAACATTATTATTCTCCGTGGGCTCCTCAGCCGCTGTCAAATTTCCATCGTGTGTTCTCACCTACTCTGTACGAGATTACGTTGTATTACAACCTCCTGACTTGCATTATGCAACTCTATGGGTATGTTATTTGCAATAATCGTTCTACGAGTTGTGCTCTGTATTTTTATTTTGATTTTATATATTCGAGGTAGTGAATTTTTATTTTGATTTTATATACCTCGGAACCACCATAAATAAACCTAATGACATCATTTTTTAAATTCGGAGAAGGATAGTGTTGGCCAACAGATACTACTATGATCTAAGTAAGCATTTTAGAAACAAGGTCATCTCCCGCCAGACCAAACTCACACTCTACAAGACGCTAGCCGTGCTGGTGTATGGATCTGAAGCATGGGTTCTTACGCAAACAGATGAGGCAACTCTTGGAGTGTTTGAGAGAACAATTCTCCGAAATATCTACGGGCCGATATGCATCGACGGTGAATATCGGCTTCGAATGAACCACGAATTATACTATATATACACGGACATCGACATAGTCAGTCGAATCGAGCTGCAGCGACTACGGTATATATAAGCGAGGCAACTGACGGTTCACGCAAAAGGGAAGGTCACGATTTCAATGGAAAGATCAAGTGGAAAAGAACATTTCGGAACATGGTCGTTCAAATTGGAAGAGCTGATAACAAGACCGACGCGTCTGGAAATCTTTTTTAAGCTCGGCTTATGGAAGAAATGGTCTGTCACAAGCTAGCTAAGTAAGTAAGTGGTTTTAACATACTCCCTAAGGGCTTTTATCGCCACAAGGAATTTTCCTCCCCCCAAAATGTTGTTGCACAGTGTATTCACTATCTCTTTCAATTATAATATTGTTATTATCAATATGCTCACTTTTCCTGGCTTTAAATTTTTTACTTATATGTAACAAATTTTCTTCCAAATGTAGGGTATAACAAACTACCAGTTATTGTAAACAATTTCCAACAACAAAAAAATCATTCAAAGAAAATAGTTGTTATAAAATCATTACAATTGCTTGGAATTTGGACAATTCATTGGGTACACTTGTAAGCAGCATTACCAAAATTACTACAAACTAATAAAAATAAAAACCAGCTACAAGTTATATGAAGCATTTAGTATTGGTATCATCGGATAGTATGGTCATAACGTCTAGCTGACTCTCGATGGGCAATAATGATGCCTGCACTCCTATCTATGCCTGCAATACAGCAGCGAAAGAAAGAAAATCACGTACACCATACACAGAGGCACGCACACAGACAAGTGTTTAAACACGCGCACTGCAGTGTGACCGCGACCAAGATTCGTGTAGAGGGGTGGGTGGTGTTGGTATGAAACAGGAGGGCCAGTGATTAAAAACGTAGTCCCCGACCAACAGAGCGGTCAGTGAACCCTCATTCCACAGTTACAAAAACAAAAACGGCAAATAAGCCATTCCAGACATACATTCACAGCGAAAAAACCCACTGGCACACGGACCACCACTCACCACTAATAACACTCCATTGAAAGAAAAAACACAAACAACAACAAAAACTAAATATTTTATATTTGTATAAACATTAAGTTTTTAGTATGTTTAACGGACACGCTCACCCATACACATGCACCAATTCATTCGCCACCCATTCATTCATATTCGCCAATCAAGCCATTTGCACATGCCGATCTTTTATGGGGGTTAACGCGAAGAAATCGAAAGTATGTTTTTTTTTGGTTGATGTAACCAATTATGAATGATCAAATTTTAATAATAACAACAATCGACAGTAATAAGCAACAACATCAACAACAACAAGAATTATAACAATCAAACAACGAACCAGCCAGCCAGCCGACCAACCCAGCATACCGTGATACAGCAACAAAAACAACAATGAATACAATGTGCTTAATGCATGTGAGAATGTATTAGTTACATGTTTTATATTTTGATTCATTGGCGAATACACAAACACTGCATGCCAGATTGGAGTTGTGCTTTTTAGCCATTCGACATGTATATCTAAATTTGAATGAGAGAGTACCAGGCGAATGAGTAATATTAAGTCGTCGTAACTGATTAACTTTGGGCACCGGCATTCCTTTGTTGTTGGTGTGCTCACTACTGAGAGTTTGAAAAATGTCATTTCTCAAAAAATACAAGACGACATTAATTACACTCGGCTAAAAGTTTTACTTTCATTATCGTCCTCTTCATCTCCATTTCGGTTGTTTTTATTTTTTATGGTATGTAGTGATGATTAACATTGTGATGATCATTGTCTTTTTATTTATATTTAAGGCATAATCGGTCATACATCGACTTCTCGTGTTCACTGCTCAATCATTGATTAAACAACAAAGTAACCCCTGTAATCGTAGCCTTTATGTGCAACCCAGTAAACATTTTTATATGAGGTTAAGCCTAACGATTAAAAAACAAATAGTATCGCAAATAAATGGAATCTAAATTTATAAAATAGTAAAGTGAATCTAAATTTATAAAATAGTAAAGTGAGTGGCTGACTTAACAATTCACCAATGCTTAGGCGAAACGGCTGAAGATAGAATTTTGATATTTGGGATGAGTGTCACTCTTAGTCCGAAGGTGTCAGATATGGCTGGGTTTTTGGAAATTCGTACTAGAAGGACACGAAAAGTACTACATGTGGTACCATTTGTATTTGGCGATGGGTCACTGATGGAGATGGAGTAAAAAAGGTTTTCTTTTTTTTGGAAATTTGAGTTATTAGTGTACGAAAAGTACTATATTGAAATTTGGAATGCGAATCAAGGTTGAGAAGTAGGGTCGATATACGGAGGTGGTTCTGAATGTGTGTACAATTTGAATTTGGAGGAAAGGATGGAGCTTAAATCTTAAAATTGGAATTTAACATTATTGTCGAAGTTTATAATTTGTACTTGTGTGTACGAAACGTACTATATACTACTAAATTTGGTACACATTGGAATTGATTGTAGGGTTGGGGTATGGAATGAATTTGATATAATTTTGATGAACTGATAGAGCTAGAATCAAGAAATTTTTAATTAAAATTACTGTTGGAGTGTAGGATTAGTGTATGTAGAAAGTTTTGGGAATTGGTACATATGTGTACTAAATTGTACTTAATATGATACAATTTCGATTTGGGACTATGAAATATGATTTATATTGAATGGTTGAGGTAATGTATACTTATGTTACATAAATTTTGATTTGGGTGAACCTATAGAGTTCGAATCAAGAACTTTGAAATCAGTTTTACAAATAAGTACTACAAGAGTACAAAAGGTAATAAATATAGATTTAAATTTCTGTTGCGGTCAGAATTGGAGTATAGAGATATGGAGGTAGTTTTGAAAACTCTTGTTACGTGGGAACAAGTAAAAAAGCCTATCGGTGTTGCGACAGATATATACTCCCAGTCTATGCTTTGCGGAGTCTTCGGAATTGCATACAGATTTTATTATTAACTTTATATAAGATATATGTTTTTATCGAGGGGATTTGGATATAATTTTGATTAAATCGGATATTCAATTCGCTGCCATTAAATATATAAGTTTATACAATACTGATTATTTTTGAGGGAGGTACCGGAAGGAGCCCATCTTCTGACTTGATGTAGGTTTGGTAAAGATAATAGGTTATGTAAAGTTTGGCTCCAATCGGATACTCAATTCGACTGACATTGCATACATATATATGAAAAATGTTAACCATTTGTGAGGCAGGTACCAAAAAGAGTGAACCAACCAGGACTTGATCTAAGGTTGATAAATATTATTCTCCGGCAGATGGCTGTACTGATATATTTTTCGTAAAGTATCGATCAAACTATTTCAGATTTATGCTCGTTGGACGGATGACATTTCGCAGTAAAAAAAATGGATTATTTTTTGTTTGGTGCATTCAGTTCCGAGTTACAGGGTGTTAAAAATTGAAGTGACCAAAGAGAAAATTCGGTAAATTTTACAGTTTTTCTTTAATAAAAACAGAAATGCAAGCCAAGCGGCTAAAATTTTGAATGGTCTTTATGGTTGCGATACTGTAGCAGCTAATTATGTGTAATATTGGTTTCGTAGATTCCTTTCAGGATTTTTTGATTCTGGTCGTCGAAAATGTCGATAAAATCGGAGAAATAATCGAAGTTGGCATTTAAAATGGCAACAAATCATATAAGAAAACGTTGTATATTTGGCCCAAATCGGACATTCCGAAGCATGTTAAATAAAGTCCTATAGTTCATATAAAAATAATGGATTTATTTTTCCCCAATCGTATTTACAGTGGAGGTATACAAAATCATCATTAAAATTTCGACTATAAACTGCACAACCCAAATATTGGTTGTAGACCCATTATCATAGTATATCATAGTATACCGATTATCATATCTCTAGCTACATCTATCTATGTGTGTCCGTCCGTCTGTCCATTATAAACTCGGAGTTATGGACCGATCACCGTGAAATTTTGCTCGGTCCTGGTCAATGCCTTTATGGATAAACAACTTTAGTTTTGTCTGAGGT
This sequence comes from Musca vetustissima, assembly GCF_032173495.1. Classification (NCBI taxonomy): domain Eukaryota; kingdom Metazoa; phylum Arthropoda; class Insecta; order Diptera; family Muscidae; genus Musca; species Musca vetustissima. The sequence continues at coordinate 781,147 of NW_026887821.1, read as the reverse complement.
CACGATTGATTTATTCTATTTTTTAATTCTAGTCGGTATTGTCGACAGATATATTCCCCCGGCCTATGACGAGTATATTGCTGAGGCCTATGGAATTATTGTTTAACGTCGAGATGGATCAATATTTTTATTATATTTATACATTTTCAAAATTACAGTTTGTGGGGGAGTTTCTATATAGCCGATAATAATAATTATTTTGGGATGTACCACAAGAGGTTCCTGATCTCATATGAAATGTACTGTTTAAAATAAGCTGGGTGATATATATATATATATATATATAATTTACCTATTATTTTAACTTTTGAGTTACCTGATATAATACAGTCAAATTGGAAAATTGGTAACATTTTTTAGATATCAAACAACGTTTATTAAAATCACTGCTGTACTGGTATTTGAAAATAGGGTCCTATATTATATTTTTTGACCACATTATTTGCTAAAAAGCCCATGCACACAATTAATTTTCTTTTTTTTTTGGTTGATAATTTAAATTACATTCAAACGACTTTCGTTAAGTTGACGTGACACATAAATAGTTTGATTTTATTGGCTTTGCAGTCGGACGGGTCAATAACCCCCGCATCTGAAAACAAATAATTAATTAACTTGGAAATGTTGTTGGATTTGTTAGGGAATTGTTGGTTGTATTAAGACAGGTTATTGCTGTTGTTGTTAATATTTCACAAATAAACAACTGTCAAATGCAGTCAAACTGTGCTGGTTGGTCATTAGAGTCTGGCAGAAAGGAAATAATGATGGGACCACATGACCACCATACCATACCACATCACATCATCGTCACCATCAACCAACCCATCATTACATTCTTCATAATCAATATTTTACGCAACTTGTTATCTGACTGTTTCAAAGAAAATGGTAACCATTATTATTACTACTACTACGACTGCTGCTGCCGCTGTTGTTTTTATTAACGAATTTGTTTATAACAAATGGAAAAGCACCGCCACCACCAAAAATGTTTTTGTTTTCTATAAGAAAAATACACTAACAATATTGTTTAAACAATGAATGCGCTGCAACGCAAACAGCAACGCTGAAGATTAAAACAAAACACGTTTTACAGGCGTCACAAAATTCATTGAACTCTTGAAATGCCTGGTGGTCCCCTCCAGTATGGTGGGAGAGCTGGTGGGGGATGGGGCCAGATGAAAACATTCACATACAAAAAACAAACAAACATTTCAAATAATTTTAATAGTGTAAAAGCAAAAGCCATTTGAAGCTTTTAGCCATCGTCATTACAATAACAACAGCAGCAGCAACAACAACACTAACAAAGCAACCACTTTCCTGCCCCTATCGCAGCACTGACAAATGTTGTAGCTGCTGCTGCTACCAAGAGAAAGTTCTGCTTATGCTACCGGTTGTTATGGTCGTCTGTCCGCCTGCCTGCCTGCCCGTCCGTCCTTCCGCCCCTCTGTTGCAAAAAATTCACTCTTCTTTACCGAAAGTAAACACAACATTTTGAAAGAAACAAAAAATCCCACTGCAGAGCTGCTAAATGAAACTAAAATGAAATAGACATTTAATTTCACTGTTCCGTGAATGAATGATGGACAATTATTTGTGACTTCTATGAATTTCACTAAGACTCTTTGTTCTTAATGCCATTTTTTCGGAGAATACATTTTTCGGTGCACAAGGTCAGCAAGAGGTATTTTAATAATATGTACAACCAATTGGAATAAATTAATGGGACTTAAATTAAATTTTGCATCAGAGAGATTGTACTAAAAGGAACTATGCATATAAACCGTGAACTAAAAAAATACTTCCTTTGAGTTGTGAAAATCAATTTGGATTACCGAAATTTTAGATCGACCTGTTTGCTCAATACAAGTGGTACAAAAATTGGTTCTGTGACGCAGCGTGACCGTTGTGCCACTAAAGTATCAATTTTGATACTTTTTTTCGGCCTTGCCACTCTTGTGCCACTTTTTTATTTTGATACCAAATGTGTCACTTTTTTAATTTTGTGCAACTTCTTCCTATATTTTGCCACTTTGTTTTGAAATGCTCGTACACGAAGATATTTACTAAGGAAATATTCATGTGCACCATTATTCAATTGGTTTTATTGAAATTGTCTACTAGAATTTTTACATCCTGTGGTACAGGGAATTGTTATTGTGCATTTGACATACGGAAAGTATTTTTGTAACCCAAATGAAGGTAACATTAATTATCCGAATGGGATGCAATTTAGTATGTCTCATTTGTTTAGCCTATCCAAATTGTCGAGAATCGGTTAGGATATAGGTATAGCTCCCGTATACAAGATGGTGCGTGACTTTTTCCCAATTGGGTATCGAATAGAGTCTACAATGACTTTTCATGGGATACAGGCTTGGGATGAGAATAATGTGGTATTGAAATATTTGAACATAAGACTTAGCTTTTTACCGATTTTAAAATTTTGTAAGTACCGTCCATATATAATTTCATCAGATTCCATGTTAATATCTAACAAAATAGTGTGCCACTTTTTGTGCCATCTTTTCAAAAGAGTTTTGCCACTTTTTTTCAAAAATGATACTTTCTGTAATACTTTTCGAAAAATTTCAGCGGTCAAGCTGCTGTGACGGCTTGATCTTTGATTTTGTAATTTTTATTTTTGGTCAAGTTAGCATTGATTTTCAGTTTTTATTTTTGTTGACAACAAAACTAATTTTTACATTTCTAGTTAGTTCCATTTTATCTCTCTTCCAATTTAAAATGCCATGTTTTAAAATATTGTCTTTCATTTAATCTTTCCATCGAATTCGTAGCCATCCACATCCGCTAGAAGGACGATATTCAACGAAGGTTATATTCACGGTCCATAGATCATTCGGATAATTTTTCTCTCAAACACTCCAAGAGCTGCCTCATCTGCTTGCCCAAGTACCTTTGCTTCATCCAAACACCAGTACGAGTAGTAGTGGGTACGTTTGGTCCGGCGAGAGCTGGCCTTATATTTAACTTGCTTACTCAGACCATAGTAGCATCTGTTGGTCAACAATATTCTTCTCCGGATTTCAAAGCGGATGTTATTAGTATTGTTTATGGCGGTACCGAGGTATATAAAATCGTTCTTGTGCGTTGATACTATCAGCTTATTATGTAAGATTTCACGAACTTTTATACCAGACATAATAATCAATCCTCCTGCTGAAAATTCAGAGGAGAAGCGTGTCAAAAAGCTCCTGACGGACATTGAACTAGGAGACAAGAAACCTTCAGAATTAATATTCATCACAAATGAAGGCAATATTGTCCGCACTATTCAGTTTTCCCAAGTTCAGGGCTTAGAACCGTCTTTGGTTCGAAACATTAAATAGAAAATCTGTTATTTAGTGGATACAGCAAGATATTTAAATGTATATCCAATTCCATGTACAATCAGCTGGTTTTGTATGCCGCAAACCAAACGCCGATCATGACATATGGCAGAAAACCCCTTTCCATAGATTTGGGAAGGAATGGATTGTTTAAATGGAACGTCATTATTGCGTATGTACAAAAACCTATATAAATACTTATCGTTTCAAGAATAAAACTCTTAAAGACCCCCACACCAATTGAATGCAATGGTTCTATAGCAAGCTCATTTTGTATAATTATGGTACTAATTTTCAAACATTTTTTATTTTAGCACTACACACCTCCATACAAAATTGCAGGAAAAGTACGGACCATTCGAAAGACAGAGATTTAAAGGCAAAGCAAAGGAAATATATGTATTAAGGAACTTGTACATTTTTAAAAAAGGAACGTGAAAGATCGATCCACTCGATGAACTAGATTGCTCGATTCTTTATATGCGATTGGCATCCTTATCATTATTGAAGGTAATTCTCGTCTTGAACTGGAAAATCAATGCCATGCACAGAGTTCAGGCTTGGAATTAACGAGTTAGAGTGGAGGTGGAGGCATACAGTTGTCTTTCATTTGAGTTTACAACGGTCGTTGATATCGTCAGGTATGTTTTGGGGACTGCTGGGGCTTGATCATATTTTCAGAGCGATCTATATAGGGGGTGGTATGCGCAACTTACGGTTCACCTGTATGGTGCAACAGCAGTACCTCAGAAGAAGCACCAGTCGTGTCATCGGGTCGTCATGTTAGCGTGTTTGCCAGTGTGTCACACATATGCGTCTCATGTGTTTCTTACCCCCATATTTGGTATAACACTGTCCCTTAGGTGTTCCCGGAAGGGTAACGCATAGGCCAGATCTTCGCTTCAGCTTAAGTAACGCAGAACACGCGTGTGGGCGTAAACGTTTAATTTATATTTACAGTAGAATAGAATAGGGAACCAGTCTAGTGTAAATAATTACTGAACAAGCTTATTGTAAATACCAATGATCACTAAAATACAACCATGCATGTAAGATAGATATAAAAACAGTGAATGATTCGGCGGTTGAAACTATAACACATTTTCTTTAATTTATAATATTATATTTTTTCTTTAGTTATTGTTTTTCAGTTTTATCTAAAAAGCATTCTAATTACCTACTGCTGTCGGGAAAATGAACACCAACCAATCAACCAAATACTTGTATTTGTAATAATTCACCATAATCAAAATAGAGAAATAGAAAACCCACTTCCGAGTGTAGTTTCATTTTCATTTGGTTATTTCAAGTTTTCCTTTCGATCGTATAGCATTTTTTAATCATTTCTCTCTTCATTTTCTTTCGCTTCATTTGGCCAAGTAGTAGTAATTGTTGGGATACCAATTTTGCCACCATCATACAACCGCTGAAGCAACTACAACAACAAAACACCAATTTGAAATTCTTCAAGATTGTGTAGCTCAGATTATGGCTTACTGGGGTAACGTACATTCAACTCCAAATGGTTGGAGCGTGCAAAAAATAGTAAAAACCCCACCGCTAACGACTTTACACAAGTCGCCAACTCCACTCCCAAAGTCATGACAAGAAAACGAAACCCGCAAACGAAGAAAGATTCAGAAAAAAATTCAAATTACCAAGCAAGCCAACCCAACCAACCATCAGCTACGACAATAGTTTCAATGTCAAAGTGAAAGTTGGCTTTTTATTTGCGATTGTTTCAAGAGCCAAAACGATGACGACTTGAACGAGCGGATGAATGGTGGGTATAATCTCATGTATGAATGTGGGTATATTTAACCGGATATGACAACAATAATAATAGATTTTCACATATCACAGATCACATTTAATAGTTTCCTTTCTCTGTATTTTAAGAACAGGATCGAATTTTCTATACCCCATAAAGTGGAGCCAAATTAATAGGATATAAAAGTAGGATTATGACGGCGCCGCCACCTAGAGGAAAATGGCAATACTAAATAAGCAAGCAATCACTGCACAAAGAGACGTTTTTTCTAGGCTACGATATGTGGCAGCCTCATAAACTAAAATAGGCTGCAGCATACCAACCATATACTTAACTGGAATAAAAATAATGAAATTGATTAAGGAAACTAACAGAAGAACGAATCGAGTGATTCTCCAAAGAGGAGTAACAGGAGAAAAAATTTCTAAACATAGGTTTCCACCGTGGGAGGGAAAAAATATTTCCAAGTTTCCCAGATCGAATGCATACCAAGCCCTCTAAGATTCTTAAAATAAACTTCAACTTCTACACACAAGGATATCACAAAATAGGAGTGGCTGATAGGAGCGCCACCCAGAGGGAAATGGCCATACTAAGGAATCCAACCACTGCACAAAGAGGCGTTGTTTCTAGGTTACGCTAGATGGTCCCATCTTCTTATAGAGGTTTCTAAAGTTGAAGCATATACTTATAGTACGTTTACATTGTACCAGATTTCATTAACCCGCTGGGTTGTCAATTCCATTGCATATGTCAAATAAATCCTCGTAAAGTAGGTTAACCCGCTAAAAAGTACTAATGTGAATGCATCTTTAACGAATGATTAATTAATTAACGATTAACGAATGGCGATGCTTTTCTACCTGCATATATTTCGAAAATTTTCTGCGAGGATTTTTCATTCCTTGTGTACCCAATATGATTAAAATGGTTCCGACTGTTCAATGCTATTAGTTGTTTAGAATACCGAAGATGAGCGGTAATGTTGGCTGAAAAATCTTAATGTTGGGTAAAAATCTTCAGAGAACCCGAATTGTGGAATTAAAGTCACTTCGTATAGAAACTATGACCTACAAAACAATAAAGGATATACCTATATGGGTGTTTTGGCAAAACATGGACCTATATTTGAAAATTGAAAGATCTGGAAAACCCAGCCTAATCGATTGGAACATGTTGCTGGGATCTACAAAATACCCTATTACTCCCTGATAACCAAGATTTCCAACTTGTCTCCACCTGCAAATTGCAAACATTTCCTACGAAAAAATATTTTATAACCGAATAACACAGAATACCAAATAAATTCCAATTATGATGCAGAAGGTCTCCGACAAATTTTTGAGGTGTTTCTTTTTTATGTTACATTGAGAAAACTTGATACCTACTTAATTTCAGGAAGCGTCGATTATTATAACTGAAAATATATTATTAGGATATTATAAAAATCTCACTTACTTCTTGCGAAAAGCCTTGGCTGCTGTCAGAGTCGCATATGCCGCCATTTCTCGTCTGGTAGTCTCCACAACAGGAGCACTGAATTTAGATAGCAACGCCGCAGGATGATTATCATGCAGCACATGACCTATAATCAAATTAAAATAAAAATATTTTAATTTTTCCCATTAATCCTCTTTCGCCATTCCCTCTTACCCACCGTTTTTCAACATTTCCGGTTCCACTTTGCCATACAAATGATGCATGGCATTGAGTCCTTCGCGAGCCGATGACTCCAGAACAATTTCCATTAGGGTGGGTCTTGGTGAGGTTCGCGTATCTTTGTCCACTAACAATTCATCATGAAAATCAAAAAATTCCGATCTACCAGAGCGATGGGAATATATTGGTTGTGGTATTTCGACGGGTGGTAATTCTTGATCATCTCTAAAATTAATTTCTTTGGGCCGCAAATCCTTTAGATATTCTTGTGCCCTCAGAATGCAGGGCATTTCATAGAGTATGAGGAAGGTGAGAATGAAACGTTTGCGTAAAAACATGGCATCTGAAATGAGATTGTGAAATTTGTCTTATTATTTTCTGCATAATAAAGGAAGGTGTATTTCTTGCTATATTCATTCGTTCAGAGGTGTAACAGTTATATAGACTCATTATTTCATTAATCAAACGATTGTTTTTACCAAAAAGAGAAGTTGATCAGTTTCAAAATGTACGATTTTAACAAAGGCCACAATTATGGCCAGAACACCACGAAATTTTAAATAGGGAAAGGAGATTTGGCCAATACTTATGTGTTATGGCGTATATATTTACTACTAGAACGCAGAAGATTGCGGTATATGCAAGAGGAATGGGCCTAACTAAATTTACCAGGCTTATCATCTATTAATACTCCATAGAGCGCAAAGATATAGACAATTGTCACAAATTGCCTCGGGATATACCCTGCATAAATTTAAAGTCTACTTTACTGTCACTTTGGTCCTATGAAATCGCACTGACTATAATCTAATTTTGAAAACGATACTCCCAATATTAGTGTTAACTACAAATCCAAATTGATTATTGATATCCAATTAGAACTCACAACGTAGTACCCACTATTGTTGTTGTTATTGTTAAACGCATACCTTTAATCGGTAGCTCATCAATATTTATAATGAAATACATTTCATTACAGAAACGCGCCCAGTTTTAAGCAGAAAATGCAAATGTTTTTTGAACTGCTGCTTGTTGTGTTGTTCAAAACTGTTGCAAAATAAAATTAAAAAAAAAATTAGTTAAATAATATTAATTTACAATATTAGTTTAGTATAATATCAGCTTCAAAAGTTTTCAACACCACTGTTTGTTTTCATATTCATTTAAACCAACCAGTCCGTGCAGTATTATACATTATTTAATTGTAGTCAAGATTCTTTGCCAATTGAAAATTGTGTTAATAATAACAACGATTGTTGTGATTAATAATAATGGTAATTGCATTTGTTGTAATCGGAAGAAAAAATAAACTAATTATGCATTCAAACCACAATACTGGCAGGCCGAGAAGGGCGAGAAGATGTAAATGAAAACAAAAGAAACATCTATTTTAAAATAGTCGACAATTGGTGTGAATAATAAATAAAATTATATGAAAAAATAATTGCATTAGATGCGAAAGGTTTTGATATTCTCTCCAATATATGAACTACGGTTTTGAGAGTCAATATGGTGCAATTGTGGTTTTCCATACGAGACCTAATATTGATGTCTATGCATGTGTAAAATGTAATGGATTGTAGAATAGGAGATTTTGGAAGTCTACTAATTGTGGGGTGGATCTCTAACGAAAATTCCTCCTTTTCGACAGGAAGATCCGATTCCAAAAATTCCAACTGCAGTCGAAAGAGTAAATGCCCGTCTCTGGTATGAACTTAGATTATTAACTCCGCACATAAATAAACAAAATAGTAGACATATGAAGTTGTTTTTATTTTAGCAAAACTCCCTATTTTCGACCACAAATCAAATTAGAAAATAAGGAAGATCTTGACCGATTAAATTTATCCCAGTTCATATGATAGCTATAATTAGTTGATAAAATCTGAAACTAATTGGATTATTAGAATTTGAGTTATCGTGTCCGTCATTTGTAGAAACACAGTTTTAAAGTTTGGAGTCACTTGATGCTAAAACATTTTTTGTTTTTTTGAAACCGAGAATAGGGGTTCCTTTAAGTAAGATAATTTTAATACTTCAATATTTTTAAAAATAGTACTGCGAATTTGAAGCATCCTTTTAAGGAGAAATACGTATAGGTGTATCACAAGCTTTTTTACAAATCGAGATGTTAAGGAGTCCGAAAGAAGTCCGGAAATTTTACCAACGAGTAAAACACCAACCTGATGGCTTTGGTGCAGGCACATCCCCATGTAGAAATGAAGAAGCAAACCTGCTAACATATACAGACAGCCTGTTGAGGATCTGGAAGGAACATTTTAAAAAGCTTCAGGTATCAAATAGTAGCGATGAAGAAGATACCCCAGAATCAATAAAAGATGATGGTATAGACTTTATACCACCTAGCCAAGATGAGATCGGAATAGCAATCAACCTGCTAATGAACAATAAAGCAGCAGGTGCCGATGGATTACCAGCCGAACTATTCCAGACCGTTGATCAGATGCTGTTCAGGAACATGCACCAGCTGATTGCAGTCGACTCCGCTTTATTGTAAGTCGTTTAACTGAAAAATATCGGATAAGTGAAATTGATTTCCTGCACCATTGCATTTTAGGTTAACCGCTCATAAGTGAAACTTCGCATAACTGAAAATATCGGACAACTGAAATAGATTTTGAAGTCAAATATTGCAATTTCCTTTCAAATCCCTCCGCATTACTGAAAATTTGTGAGAATGAAGGATAATGACAGAATATTTTGCATTGAGGAATACACATCTTCAAAGTTCACCCTAACACATATTTTTCTGCAATTCATGATTTTTCCGATGTATGGAACGTGTGTGTAAAGTATATATAAATTTGACGTCGAATAACGTTAAGTTCGTTCGGCCAAATTTTTAAAACCATTTGGAGAATTCGAAAAAAAACTCCGTTCCGCATTTCTATATTTTATATGCAAGTAACAAAGATGTACCAAAATATGTTACAGAATGTACGGTTCATAGGGGAAATGTCAAAACGAAGTCCACTTTTAACTACTATAAGATATTATTAGGGCCTTCTAGATGCTAACCAAAAGGTCATTAATTTGCATTAACAGCCTTAATTCAAATTAACTTCTACATTATCCTCATTTTTATGTGTAAAGGCAAGGGTGAAAATTAATTGTTTCAGAAATGAAATGAAGGCGGGAGCTGTTTAGCTATGATCATAGTTGCTATTCCTCCATTATGTCATGTATCTATTTCCTAAAGAACATGGTCTTTCAAATTGGAAAAACTGCGCAAAAGACCCTTTAAGCAGTGACCATGTCAACCAGTTTACTTACGCAAAACTGAAATAATTTTCGCTTATGAGAAGTTCGGATAACATGTAAGTACAATTTGGCATCTGTGCCAACTATAGAGGAATTAATCTCCTTTCCATCGCATATAAACGTGGACGACTGAAGCCAATGGTCAATGACATTATTGGATCATACCAATGCGGCTTCAGACCTGCAAATCCACCATTGACCAGATTTTCACTCTATGCCAAATCCTGGAAAAGACCCATAAAAACACATCGACACATTCCACCTATTCATTGACTATAAAGCCGCATTCGAAAAAGGTGTTTAAAGCCATGTCTGCGTTCGGTATTCCAGCAAAATTAATACGGCACGGAAAAGGTCATACGAAAGGCAAAGCTGAACTGAAATGGCGCTCTGAACATGGTCTTTCAAATTGGAAAAACTGGGCAAAAGACCGACGCGCATGCAAATCTATTTTAAAGACGGCTTACGAGGTACAAGTATGACAAGCCAACCTGAGGTAAATTTCAAGTAAGTTCTTGACATATGAATGTAGTGTACACTTATCCTGTCCTTATAGTTTGACTAACTCTATAGTTAATATAGACATTTACGCCAAGTTTGGATTCATTATTCGCTATATATAATGTATATGTTTTTACTGAAGAGGTACCAGGAAGAAGTTGATCTAGATAACCTATATTCGAATTTAATGGCAATTCCATAAAATCGTGTACTCCATTCGCTATATACGGAATTTAAACGTTTTCAAAATGTTGACACTTCGTGGGGAAGCTACCAGAAGGAGTGGACCGATTGTCTAATAGAAATATTACAATATTGGATTTACAAAATTAAACAGTAATGAAAGTTCAAAAGTCAGACGGGGTCGATTATATGTATCGATAGAATGAACGTTGCATCGTTGGGAGCCCACTGACTTAAAATCAAACAAAATGAAATATGTGATTTATAAAAATTTATGCAAATACTTTAATCAATCTATACACTATGAGATATCTAGGAACTATATATAAATCACGAAAACTGATTTTCTCGAAATTTAGCAATAATTCAATAATTTTAATAGGCTATTTCTTTGAAATATTAAACATTTGTATACCCTTCAGCCAAAAATTGTCTTTCCGTTTGCAGCATATCTAAATATTATAAATAAAATTATATGTCGATTTAGTCATGAACGTATTGGTATGTAAAACTCAGTTTTTAGTTTTGTATTTGAGATTCTAATTGGGTAAAAAATATTCCTATAAAAATATCAATATAGGTCCACTCAATATCGGTCCTAGCCCAAGGTTTCCAACCTGGAAGTCTGTAGTTCGATATGTTGTTTTCTCCTGGCAGCAATTTACCATGGTAAATTACACCCGATACTTCCGAACACAGATACGTTTTTATTTGTTAAGAGCTAATGAAATCATATCAAAATTTCACATACTCTGAAGCTTATGGTATAAATTTATTGCTGTATCCAACATTAGGTTGAATAAACTCCACGCAGAGTAGGGTTATATTTGATCATGAGCTGATCAAAAATACAAAATCTAAGGAAAACTTAAAGATCATTGGTCAACGAGAATCACATAAGAATTAAGGTGAACAATTTCAAAATTTTTATTTGAAAAGAAAACAATCTTGTATTAAAATCACTAAGTTTTCAAACTTATATGTTTTCGGGATAAAATTAATTTATATTTAACAAATATTAATATCCAATATCGATATTATCAATAACGTTTGCATTAATTTATTCATGCTTTTATTTCATGATTTTTATTAGCGGATTAAACACATAAAATTCGAATGATCCAGAGAATTCGCGTCTCGCACATAATCGATACACACTGATACATAATACAATCTTCAACGAAATCACATATTTTCGAATTCAAATAAATATTTTATTCTTCTCAGATACACCAGGAATGCAATGTCATTTCACTTCTTCTTCTTCTTTGACTTAACCGGATTAGTACAACCATTACAATGAGCAAAGGAACTCGTTTTAATCACCTGTCTCTGCTGATAAGCTGCTTCGAGATATTTTCTTTAGCTTTGCGTAAAATTTGTTTAGTGTTTTTTTTTTGTTTTTCACCCGCCGATAAACGAACGCATGCGCGTACACCACCAATCGAACCACAAACTTAAAGTCCTTTAATGTTGCGATGTAAACCGTTTCAACTAAACTCGGCCAATATTCCGTATTTCGGTGGTCGCTATTAAGGTTATTCGTTGTTTGTTATTGGTACGAGGCCACGAATTTTGCGTTTGTTTCATAGATCGCCGTAATGTAGACTGAATTGATTCTCGCTTTGTGATTTTCATTAGAAGTCACTGCGAAGATTGTAGAAGAAGAAGAATGTCCGTCTGTTTATCTGCCGGTAGGTTGGTCGGTCGGTCTATCCAATATAGCCGAGAGTAACAGCAGCAGCACCATTACCATTTCGATCATCATCATCACCGTCATCAGCCATGATCAGCCATCACCAACAGCAAACAGCCACTTAAAGCATTTCGTTTGGAGTAAGGCGGGCTGTTCAGTTTGCTTGGTAAAAGACTTTTTCTTACACTTTTTTTGTCTTATCTTATTTAACATTTCTTGCACAGATCCATGCACAGTGGTGTGAGAGTGAGATGTCAGCGCTTACTTCATTGGCTATTGACAATATATGTGTCAAATTAGTTATGATTTTTTTATAGAATGAATGAATAAATTAATTAACTAAATAGAGGAATGATTTATCTTGAATTAGTGTGTGAATTTTATTTTAGTATTGTTTTTGTAATTTTGAGTCTACATCAATACTACAGCCGAAATATAACAGCAATATCACAGCAAGTTGGCATTAAGCGTAGTCATTCCGTTTGTAACATCTATATGTAACATCGTAATGTTCACCCGTGACCCCATATCAGAACAAAAAATTATTATTTGGTATAGCCTCGAATAAAACGGTACCTCGAAATTTTCGGTACATTCGGTACATTGATAAATTTTTAAGTTAGACCAAATACAAAGGCACCTCCTAACTTTCTGTTGTTTGGAGAGTTGGACATGTTTGGCTGTATTGTATATATTGACACCCTCAGCCTTATGGCTAATGTGGGTATATACACTTTGATACGGCAAAAATGCACCTCATCGACAATTTGGAGTCGATCCGTCCATTCGTTTGTCTGGCCGGCTGGTGGACATTTATCCAAACTTTGCTCAAAGTAATACTTCTACAAGGTGGAGAATATCCTTTTATCCCTTCAATATTTATAAATTCAATATCAGGAGAACGGGGACTACCGGATTTTAACCAAACATTGAACAACATATTATCTTTACCAAGCCTGGATCAAATCCGAATGTGGGACCCGTCTGCCGTCTCCTCTGTATCTGTATAGGGTCAATATTTTATAAACTTGTAAATTTCATATGAATCTAATTGAATAACCGATTTGGTCAACATTAAATCCGAAACATATATGATAAAAACATATTCCATATATCAGTAAGCGGATCAGTATAGTGGGACGAGGCTGACCTTTTCGCCATCCTCTTGGCTGATAATATATCAACAGCACCTCTTCCTTAAACTGACATATTTTGCATCCTCACTCCTCTTGGATATACCGATATATGTCCTTTAGGAGTAAATATATACGCCATAGAATACAAATTTTGTCATTTCTCACACAAAAGCCAGGGTCCATTTGACCCGCTAAATAGTGACCGATCTTAATCAAAACAGGCATGCTTATTATTTGGCCGGTTCTTCATATAAAATTTCGCGATGTTCCAATATTGCGGTCTCTGGGGCGACCAGAAAAAACCACAAAAATGAAGTATTTGGTCCATTTCATCCCCTAAATATTATCCTATATTTACCAAAACCAATATCCTACATGCAAAATTTCGTGAAGATTGGTCTGTATCGTGTTTACAAATTATAATGTACAGGCGGACGGACACACATGTCTAGATCGACTCAGCAAGTCGAGATATGACGATTGGTATACATAAATGTGGGTCTAGGACCAATATTTCGCGGCGTTACAAACTCTTGGGGCTGCGCAAACATCCCAATGGAAACGTACAGAAAAGAACAGACATGAACCGAAAAGAGCTTAGTAAGTTCGGTGAAATGAGAAGGTTTATCTAACTGGTTGTACTGTCAATAAAACAAAGTTATAACTGCAAAATATTCAAAATTAGTTTATTATATATAAGGTGAACCGATATATCCCATTTTCTATTCGTGATTTGAACACACATATATGCTCAAATCGACATTTGTCGAAATCAATCCCTTATCTGCAAAACATTATTGTCAAGGATTTAAAAATAGGCAGACTAGTCCTGCTGGATCATGTTATGATGAAGGCATCAATCGAAAACCATTCATAGCGTATGAAACTTCTGCAACGTGACGCAAAGGAAAAGACAAGGAAGGTGTATATACCCTATGTGGTGTATGGTAACATAGAGTCCGATACATAAGAGTTTTATTATCTATTTCAGACCGAAAATAAAAAAATAAAATTTTTTCCACCTTTGCAACCACTGTGCTTAGTTTTGCCATCCAAACATTGTTTTATTTATTAAGTATTTAAATTTTTGTGTGTCTTGTCATCTTGATCGATGACCGGGCTGTTATGGGATTTTATTTTCTGTTCGGGTTTTTTCTTATTTTGGCTAACAGTTGATGGCTGTAAGAAGGAAATGGGCTGGCATTCTGGGAGCTGCAAGGGGGTGAAGTTGTTGTTAGTTAAAAGCTAATAAACAACAGCAGCATCACCAGCACCACCATCGTCGTCTTCGGCATAGTCGCCTTACTTACATTATCAGTATCTCAACATAAACAGGGGTCGGTTCGAGTATTCCCAGAATCCAGTTCTGTTTTGCTTTCATTTAAATTTTCTTTTTCATTTCACTTTTTTGAAGAGGCTATTTATTTTGTGATTCTGGCTTTGTTGTGTATGTGTGTGTAAGTGTTTTGTTTCTCCTTCTATTGGTCACTTCACTTTTATTTTGATTTATTTTGGGGGATATCTGTAACAGAATGAGTGACTGGTTGACTGCTTGGCTGACAGACTGACCGTTTGCACCAAAACTAATTAATCTTTTTTGATTACTGGCATTGTATTCAAATGCTGACATGCTCTCACTCACTCTCTCCCATTCTTCTCCTTAATGCCATAGTAAATGTATCACACACAACCACACATGTCTCATATCAAGAAGTGACATAAAAATGCTGCAGGCATTAAAAAATTCCCATTACCGCAAAAGGCCAAAGGGAATAACAACATTTGGTTGTTATTCCCAACAACAAAAACAACTGAAAAATATCACCAAACAGAGTCCGCGAACTAGACAGCCAGCTAGCTGTTGGTAAATAACTACTCCTCCGCCTCACCATGCTACGATCTATTCCATCCATGTTCGATGCTGGCTGTTGTTCATGCACATAATGGTGTTTGTGTTCCGGAGCTATTTGATCGACAAAAGTCCGTCTGCGTGGTACAGACCAGCCATCTAACCATCCACCCAATTGCTTTGGAGTGGAGAAAGTTCTTTTGGAGTTTTCTCCTTCATCTCCATCTTCTGTTTCTCGTTGTTATTATTTATTTGTAATTGTGGCTGCCTTCTATTGTGGGAATTTTTATATTAGATACGCCTTCAGTTGCCAGCTGAGGAGGATGAGATCATTCATTCTTCCGTTTTGCGAGTTGTGCGGTACCAGGTTATGTTAAACACATTTTCGGGTGGGTGAATGTCAGTGAGAATCTGCATTGTATGAATGAATTATTTGTTAATTAAAAGAAAGAAAAAAGAAATGGAAAATAGTTGCTTAGTCATTGTGAGAGCCATTATTAAGCCAGTCATTGTGGCCGAAGAGGTCCGTCACAAGTTGTGCAAAAAACTAGCAAATCCACGGAAATACTTTCAATTTTATGTTGATGTTGTTTTTTTATCTTGGCGAGATTAATGACAATTAAAATTGTAGTAATCACAGACACAAATAAACAAAAATTTCACTTTCGTATCTCTAAGCAGGATCATAACAAGATTTTATTGTTTTTAATGAGAAACTATATGCTAATTTAAAGTAAAGGGTGTTAAGTTCGCACGGATGTTTTAAAAGAACGCCAATGCTTTTAAAATTCACTGCTCATGGACTAATAAAAAAATATCTCTGACATTGACATGGAGAAGTATTAATAGTCGGAATTGATACTGATCCACTTGGACCTAAAATATCGTTGCTTTTGCAGAGATAAGTAGTATTGTGTCAATAACTCCGAATGAAAATGTGTAATGTATAATGTATGGTAATACTAAACAATATCAGGATATGCATATCTCTCTAAACATTGACATATAACTCCCACGTCCAAGTGCAAACATAATACAATCGATACCAATGTAAACGTCAACCACTCTACTTGGGTATACTGTCAAATTCTAATATATAGGTCCTTATGGAGTAAATACATACGCCGTAGAATGCCGTTTTTTATCCGCTTTTTTATTCTGCTTCGAACCGGACCGAACGCCATTTAAAATTTTTGACAATTTGTTCATAACTGCTGTTACGTTGTTATAAATTATAATGGACAGACGGGCAATAGCACGGATGGACACACATATCTAGATCGATTCAACTAGTAGAGATATGACGATCGGTTTACTTGGGAGGAAGTAAATGGGGCATTCATACCGAAAACCGTGAAACTACCCTACGAATATATACCGATTAGCCTATATTTCCATCTACTTAAAAACTGCTGGACTATGAAATAAGAAACTTATTTGATTGGGACGAGATCAGTAAATCGCAACATGTCTGTATCTAAAGAACATCAGTGATTACTGTCTCACATGAGGTGGTCGGGCATATAGAGAGGAAAATGGTTTACTCCAGCTTCACCTTGGCTGTCTCCGTAAATATGGAAGGTGCCTTCATAACATGAAAATCAATTCTATAGATTCTGTAATTGTAATTGTGTGTATTTATCCAATACTCCGTAAGAAAAACGTTCGACAGAGGCACAACCCGGAGAGGTGTACTCTCTATATCTCTCTTGTGGTTCCTGGTAGTAAATAGGCACCGCAAAACTGATACTATGCACTAGAAAACGTAAGGTACCAATCTTCTTTCAGCCCATATTGGATAAAGTGGTTTTGGAGCATTCATTTGAAGTTAAATACCTCCAAAGGGAGGCAAGAACTCCAAAGGGAAGACCTGGTTAATGAAAATGGCGAAAGACACTTGACACACGGCATCATTCAATATAACTGGTGCCCCAAGCTGCTTTAAATTTAATTCTTAATCTGATGAGGATAAAAAAAGGGGCGTGGCCAACATCGCACTTTGGAAATATTTTTTAACATGAATTGAAATTGTGATTTTCTGGATAATAAACGTCAGGACTACTTATCTCCCGACTTAGACTTTGGGGAACAGGGAATCCTGGACAAGTGGCTCCCTATCAATATATACAGGTGGGTACATGATAAAATAAGGCACTGGTGCAGATGTTTACTTTGAAGAACTAGTCATAAAATAATTACAAATGAACGATATTTCTAGAGTCCTTCAGGTAGCCACCTGGCTCTAAAGCAAATCGCATATCATATGTTCTGTCCATGAATGTAAAATTGTTCTGCAGAACTTGACCTCACATTGGTCTCCAGAACATGGCCACAATAGTTTGAGCTACAGATTGAGGTATTACTAGATCTGCTGCAAGTTGGCAGCATAGTGTTTGGAAGGCTTAATGCAGAAATACACACTCCATCTGGCCGGAATGTTCACGATGTAGGTATATCTCAAAATATCATGAAAGGTCATTGCAGGATCTGGTCTCTCACATTTAAGTGGAAATATCAATGGATGTTAGGCTACACATGTTAGTTAGTTAGTTCGAAAAGAGGGGTGGTTAAGACCACACCATGTCCATTATGGGACATACACTTAAGCCATAGGAGGCCTGTTGTGCGCTCTAGGAAGGAAAGGTATTTAGATTGGCATTATTCATTAGATTTTTGTTTTGTCTCCCTATTCTTCTAGGAATTCTGTATTTTTACAGAAGTCCTTTAGTATTTTCCATTCACACCCCCTTAGGTCATTATGTTCAGGAATAGTGTCGTTTTTCAAGAATTGGGTTCGGATGCATGCAAGAGCCGGGCAGTGGCATAGGAAATGTTCCAACGTTTCGTTGTCTTTCCCACACGCTCTGCACCTGCTGCTTCCCGAACACCCAATCTTGTGTAAATGTGACTGCAGGTTAAGGTTTCCTGTGAGAATGCCTATCAGTCTGTTTAGTTCTTTCTTGTTTAGCGTAAGTATTTGCTTAGTATTTTCCTCATTTGGGTCTCCCCATAAGATTTTTGTGTTTTTTCCAATCCTCTCGTTATTCCAGAGCGTTTTGTGCGCCTCTTTCGCCCATGACCTCATTTCTAGAGGTGAAGCGCTAAAAGGTTTTGCACTGTTCACATCTATGTTGGTTAGGTCAGTAGCACGTCTGGCGAGTTGGTTGGCTATCTCGTTTCCTATGACTCCTGAGTGACCCGGTACCCATATTATAAGTACAATACCGTATCGTGAGAAGTTGTTTATTGTTTTTATGCATTCCAGTACAGTTTTCGATGTAACTGTTTTGGATATACATTAGTTCGTAGTTTAGTTCGAAATGTCCAAAACGGCAGCACTGAAAAAAAACAATTCATGCCTGGGAGAAGGTTATTTTTCTATTAATTATTAGATGGTACGATCCGTGGTTCATTCGATGGCGATATTCACCGACAACGCAGATCGGCACATAGATTTTTCGGAGAAATTTTCTCTAAAACACTCCAAGAACTGCCTCAAAAGTACGGCTAGTATCCACGTCGTGAAGAGTGTGGATTTGGTCTGGCGAGAGTTCTTAAATTGCTTACCAAAACCATAGTTTAATTTATGGCGCCACCGAGGTATATAAAGCTGTAGTTTTCAAGTTCCACAGGTGGTCCGAGTATACTGAACGTCATGTGCGTTGATACCATAAGCATGATCTTCTAGTCATTGACTGCCAGTCCACCTTTGACATACTACTTCTCAATTTGCTCAAAGGTTGTTGTTACCGCTCGCAATGTTCGTCCCATTATGGCGATGTCATCGACGTAGGCGAGTAATATGTGATGTTTGGTGTACAGTGCCATTTCTTTTCAACTTTGCATTTCGTTCGGTATTGAAGGGCTCCGAGAGGTCCTTTGCGACTTTAACTGCTGACGTTTTGCCAGTTACAGTTATACTGCAAAGCCGTATTAATTTTGCAGGAATACCGAACGCAGACATGGCTTTAAACGTCTCTAAACGGATAGGGGGAATAGGTGGGTCTTGGTCGGTCTTTTTCAGGATTTGGCGCAGAGTAAAAATTTGGTTTATGGTGGATTTGTTATGTTATGTCATTGGCCATTGACTTCAGTTGCTCACACAGAACGCTGAATATGCGATGGGAAGGAGACTAATTCCTCTATAGTTGGTACATATCGTCTTGTCTCATTTTTTTTTGTGCACGGGACACAGGATGATGAGAATCCAATCATTGGGCATGCATTCTTCAAATTGTACTAATCAGCTAGTGCATGCTCCCGACAGAAATTTAATTGATATTCTCAACTCATTCTGGCTATGTGGTATTCATTCTATACCGTCATCTCTAATTGGTACTCGGGTATCTTCTTCACCCCTACTATTTAATACCAGAAGTTTTGCAAAATGTTGCTTCCAGATCCTCACACGCTACATGTATCAGTCACCAGGTTTTATTCTTTATCTCTACAGGGAGATGTGCCAGCACCAAAGCATTGGTGTTGAAAATATCCGGACTTCATTCTGGCTCCTGTGCATCTCGATTTGCTAACGCTCACGTTTGTTTTCTTATTGTACTATGCGTTATATGGAGTCTTGGTAAAAACATGAACCTATATTGAACATTTTCTGTAGATAAATTTGTCACCCTCAAATAACTAAAAATATGATCTTCGCTTTTAAAACTCAATATAAATATCTTGGATTTGTATTCATCTAATATATTTTATTCCAACCTCTTATACCTTCCTGTTTCACCATCCAATACCCAAATTTTCGAAATATATTTTAGGCTGATCTCATATTCCCAAGATACGATATATAAATTAAAATCTTTCACAATTAAATTTGTTGCGTTGAATAATTAAGCTGCGGAACTTAAATAAAATTTGTTTGGCTTTTTATTTGACAGCAGACACCGCGACAACATAAAGTATTTAACCAAAAACCTCATTGACGTTCAATGTTCTCCACCATTAGTCACGCAATTCGACTAGACTACTGTGATTTGAAATGTTTGGAATGTGTCAAGTCATGTCTACGAGATATAAATAAATCCAGTCAGCTTCTAAAAATGGTTCTGCCATATCGGGTGTATGCATAATTAATGGCTGCACTATAAAAGGCGATGGCGCACAATAAACGAACCAAAACAAAAACATTCCTAAATACTTCTCAACAAAATTCAAAGTCATACTCGTGATTGAACTGGTTCGAATTGTTGTTGTGTGATATAATAATACTTATGAACGTAATTATACATATTTATGATAAATTTTGATACATGCAGTAATTTAGATGCGACTAATACTCTTTCAGGATATAATTTTACTAAAATATTCTAAATATATATCATTGTATATTTCCTCCCAAGTATTTAAATGTTCTCCTCCTCCTCCTCTTGATCTATTTATATATTCTTCTTATCTGTCTGTCGTGTGATAATTATCTGTGTCAACAATAAAATATTCTATTCTACGTCTGTGTTTGTATGTGTGTGTGCGTTATGCACCCAACAAATTGTTTTCAATTGACAATTTCAAGGCAATGTCACGATCACACAATTGTGACCAAACTACTCCACAACGACCAAATGACAGAGTGTGTAACGAAGTGTGGAATGAATGCGAACAAAAAAGTGATCGATAAATGTAATTTAAATTAGACAACAAACAACCAAGTAACCACCATTACCGGCTTATGGAATGAATGGTCGAGCGTTATGGCCCTCACAGAATATCAGAATTTAATTATTTTGTAGCTTTGGCCTATTTTCTGTTCTTGTTTTTTTTCTCCTTCTAAAACAATTTCAATTCAATTGACCTAGTTGACCACAACATTCATACAGACATACATACGTATGTACATACCTATTGTATGTACGTAAGTGTTATAAGAATTCTTATCAATAGTTAAATGAAGGTCTCATACACATTCTGACCATGTTTTTTGAAGCCTAAATATAGATTTTTTTCGAAAATGTAAATTGAATATATTAAAAACCGTAATCTCTAACATAACTGGATTAACGAATTTTATCATGAAAATCAGAATTGTGCTTCATAAAGAATTGCCTACAAGGTACACCACAGATGCATTAAAATAATTCATGGGAGTCTTCAGTTCGTCTTCCAATAATTCTCAAAATTGGTTCGTGATTATATACGATGACCTAAATGAGCTTATTTCGTACAGGACAAGTTTCAGACAGAAATCGTAGCAAACGGGAAATCGGTGGAAATTGTCAATGAGCTTACTGATAACAACCTAGGTCCACTGACTATGTATGACAATAGTCAGACGGCCCTTAAGATAATCAAGTTGGATACTATGACTTATTTCAAAACTTTAATCTACTCAAGTCTTGATATATGACAAGCTTGCTCAGTGTACTCGAAAAATCTACTGCGAGAAATTTGGTAACAGATGGTCTGAAAATAATGTATGCAGATCTTCAAAAAACCAACTGACCTGGGATTTCACAACATAAAATTACGTACATTCTGTCATAGAGTAAAACGGAGATCAAGCACACTATAGGGATCATGACAAGTCACTACATAATACATCACAACATATAAAAGTGATCAAGACAGGTCACTGCAGGATAAAGCACTCACATTCAAATGGGCCATCAAAGGAAGGGATTATTGATGTTTATGTGAGGATGAGACCTAGACTGTTTAGCAGATATTAAATTAATACTCTACCATTCTTCCCTGAATAGATTCCATCAAAATATTTAGCTTTGACAAATATTTTACATGGTTAAGCTAAAATATCTAGCTTATTCCTCTACTACCTTCAGTTGGAAAATTTTGCACTTACGTTGTCAATGTTAACGTCGGACGAAATAACCGTACAATCTTCGGCGTACGACTCCACTGGTCACAATGGTCCGTTCAGGTGGTCGTCGCTGATTGAGGCCATTAGCAATCTTATAAGTAATTTCTTGCAAAGACGTTGCAAGACGTAGCAAGAACGAAATGTTGTTTCAGGGACGGAAGCAATATAGACTCTAAAACTTTGGTTACTGGCGAAAGAAGAGAAATCTGGCGGTAGGATTACCTATTTGTAGAATAGGAATAATCCGGTAAACTTTCAAATTTCAGGAATTATCAACTGTGACATCGATAATTCAAGAATTTTGGTCAGATAACCCAGCTCTGTTGCACCACGCTTCTTTAACATGAATATGGAAATGCCGTCTGGACCAAGGGCTTTCGATGGCTTGGATTTGGGAATCACTGACTCTACCGCACTGAATGCGAATAGCCCCTATCATTCGCATCCAGTGCGGTAGAGGCAGTTATTTCCAAGTCTCTTTTAACATGCTTGCATCTCGGGTTAGCTGCTCGCTTGATCCTGTCGTTCCTGTTATGTCGTCAGAGGGGATTTTGGCACGAACTTGGTCTCGTTGCTGTGCTGATATGGTGGCCCTGGGTGGATAGTTTGGTCTGATTAGAGGAATTCCGAACGCAGGAATGAAGCGTTTGCCGCTTTTAGAATAATTTCACGGAATGTATTCTCTGTCATCAATGAATTTTGTGTTGCCAGTTGGCTTTATTATAATTTATGAATGTACGCTGATCAGGCCCACGAAATCGTTTGGTTTCTCTACAGCGACCAGGATGGGAATATGATCTGAAATTAAAGCGACCTTGGCTTGCCAGGAAGTATACGGAAGGTGCGATGGACTGACTATGGAAATGTTTTGAGAGCACTAATACCTAGCAATCCAGAGCAGGGATGGGAAATGAAAAATTTGAAAAGGTACCAAAGAGTACTTTTTTAATAAAAGAGTACTTTTTTTCAAGAAAAAAAAAACTAATATTTTATTCAGTTTCATAAAGATCGATTTTCAGGATATCATCACTTATGTCTATCTTTCTGATGGTAATTCTTGCTTCTTTCGATTGCATTTGAATAAGTATTTTATTGACTAATTTTAATTTCACTACCTCTTTCTCGAAAGCCAATATACCCCAAACTAAAATGAATTTCAGTTCCAAAGTACTCCTGAAATTATTGAAGTAATCACGACGACTATGAATGTAATAAATTTGCCTACCTCAGGAGATAGCACAGAGTATGCCAAATTGAGTATTTGACAAACTTATCCGGTTAAAACAAGATTGGAACTGATAAATTAATTTAATGTTTGTACTTTCAATCATAACTGAACAGTTATCAGTCGTAAACCTATTAATTTTTTTCAATCACATCAATATCTTTATCTGCAATACTTTTGCCGGTCAATTCATAAAATATTCTAATCCAAAAAAATATATATCATGGTGTAATGAAGGATTGGAATGGTACTGGGTACTGCGGTACTTTTTTGGGTAAAAAGAACTGAAAAAAGTACTATTGTACTGAAATTTCCATCTTTGTTTGGTTGTCACAGGTGATGAATCATGGATCTATGCTTATGATCCGGGTGCATTGTTGAAGTGGTGTCAAATCTAAAGAAAGATTTTCGTTAGGGAAGTCAATTGTTTCCTATTTGTCTGCGTGCTGACAGTTCCGCTTGAGATAATGCGGAAAATTAGGCAATCCTGATTGGGGTCTGCAAATAATTGTCCGAGATTTTACTGTAAATATTTGCTAATCACGTAACGCTGAAGAAAACACATGCAAAATTGTATTTTTTTTATTTTGTAATGAATTATTTTACGTTTACGTTTTTATTTATTTTATTTAAATACTTGGAATTACATCATTTAATTTTAATATCTAATTTAAAAATATAAATAAAATAAAATTTTCTAATAAAATAAATTGTTCAAGATGGACATAAAATATAGACGAATTTATTTGATAACAATTAGTTGACAAACTGTGTGTGTAATCGATATGCTATTTTTATAATCGCGGCTGTTTTGACTCATGTGCATGGTATTCTTAAGGCCCAACAAATCTTAATGATCTCCATTGTTTGTAGCCGCATACACAAGAACACACATACGTACGTACACGCATTTCTATAATCTACACACAGCGCAAATAGAATTTCTGCCTAACTGTGACGTAGGCATTATTAAAACTTTAACAATAGCGCACGACAACGAAGCGATCCGATCGAAACGAATCGGTCATCAAAAGTCATTCAAGCAAGCTGATTCTCGTAAATAAATTTGTTTGTATGTATGATGCATTCGTGTGTGTGTGTATCTTTTGTATTCAGTGCATGTATACATCGTGAAAATCCATAAGAACGCAATAATTGCCAAAGAAAGCATAAATGGAGGAGGATGAATCGTACGAAAGCCAAAGAACGAACGAACGAACGACAGAGATCGGCCGACCTGCCGACAATTTGTATCGATCATCTGGAAGCAAAACAAAACACCAAAAGGCAAAAAAAATGAAAACGAGAGACTGGGTCACTGTTACTCGCTGCCAGCGTCAACGTACACGACGTTGACGTCGTCGTCATCGTCTTGATCATCCACATTAGCCCTCGCGGGGGCTGTTAGAAGTTTTCCAGCTTTGCAACAATGTTATGGGCGGCAATGTGCGTACAAGTGTATGTGTTTATGTTCGTAAGTATTCTGTGTGTGAGTGTTTCTCGAGGGGGTCTTGGTTTTGTGTAGAACGTATCAACAACCGGTTAAATTTTATTTGTTTTCGTTTCACTCATCGTTTGGTTGCTGTTACACCGTCTTCACCTCCGTTCGTTAGTGTGATCGGTATCTGTCGTAGTGGCTCTTTGAAAGCTATCGTGCTGCTTGCTCTGTGTGTGATTAGTAAAAAATTCTTTTATTTTTTTGTAATTTTGTTGTTTTTCTTTTCTTCTATGTTCTGTGTTTGTCGACAGACTGCAGCCGGGTGGAGTACAAACTCCAACATGACACACACACAAACACACTCATGCTTTCGTAGCGCAACATTCTATGTTGCTTTCGTCTACCATCGTCTGTCGGCAGTTTAACTCTTTCGTTTCGACTTCAGGTTCTTTCTTCGTCTTCTGCATGACTTGAATCATCTCTTCGGGCGGTTTTGTGTGTAAGTTTTGTTTTGAGCTGGCTGACTGTTTGGTTGACTTACTGTTGCGGCTATTGTTGTTGTAAATTGTGAAAGCAAAAGCGTTCTGATTTTTTCTCGCTGTTGTTGTTTTTCTTGTAGACTTCTTGTTTTTGTGTGGTTTTATGCGGTTGTTGTCGTCGTCGTGTCGTTGTTGTTTTTTCTTTTTTCGATTTTGGAATTTTTTTCTTGTTGGATTCTTTTAACTTTCACACCGGAGCTTTGTTGCTTGTTTGGCTGCTTAAATTGTTTGTTGTTGGTTTTTTATTGTTTTTATTTTTCTTCGGCGCGTAAGTGTTTCATACGGAAGTATATTTTATGAAATATGGGTATTTCCATAGCAAAATATTTTTAAGGATTTGGAAAGAAATTGGCTTTCTTTTGATTTGGAGAAAGGAATTTGGGGTAAAATTAGTATTAGAAATGTTAAATCCCCATCAATCCAGGCTTTGAATCACAATATCACGAATTTCAATTGTCAATTACCAGTCCCATGTAATGATGATAGACATAAATAAGTTGCAAACATTTTTCTGTAAAAATATTATAAACGTTTGAATTATGTGTAGAGGGTTGATAAACCAACTATGACTAGATTTTGGCAAAGCTGTAAGTGATTACCAAACTACATACTCTCGGGTCTAGGACCTTGAATATAACATACACAGTGAAAAATTTAATATACACCACCTAATAGTGATTAACGACAGATTGACTAATTGGTCAGAAAAATATGAAAAGATAAACATGCACATATCTACCTCGCAGGGCGAGAAATTATTTTACGGCTGATAACATATTTAGAGTATTGGTAATAACACATTTGAAGCATAAAAAGAAAACATACACATTTTTCGTAGATTTCAAAGCTGCTTTTGATCGATGGATGTATCAACAAAAGTCTTAAGATTTAGAGAAAAAATTACGAAAAAAACTACATTTTCTGAGAGGGGCTCTCAGATCGGGTTTAACTCTAAAATATATCTTCATATTTTTAAGATTTTTTACACTTAGGTTGATTTTTGGTCTATTCTGCGATTTATAGTAAAACTCTATGGCGAAAATTTCATGTAGAATATTCTGACCTGCTATAACCCCGTTTGAAATGAAAAATGTCCCTTCAGAAAGTGGACTGTGGGTTAAAAAATATTCCTCACATTTATATCAGTAATATTGTCTAAAGGCACAATATACCAAATGCAACGGGTTTGAAAAATCTTAATCCTAATATTTCCAAATGTCTTGGAAATGGGAAATATTGCCACGCCTTTTTAAGTAAACTCCCAGATACACGTGTATCTGGAAGTTACCTCTCTATAATTTGGAATTTCCGATATTTTTTGTGCATCACACAGTGTAATGTTTGAAGATGCCAAGTTTAAAGAGTTGACCATCTGATGGCATCTACCATAAGTTGGCCTTAAGACTAATCTTCGTATTTATTGTAGATTTGCTACAAATATTACGATGAGCAAGTTGTGGGTCAAATAAGATACTCCATTAGTTTCATATGTTTCATTTTAAGTTATAAAAAGAATGCATCATGGGTACATTGTGGTTTTGATAAAGTTATAACCATGTGTAATGATTGGTTCAAATCGGTCTGATAACCCGCCACATTTCAGGTGGCAACATAGCTCCATCGGATTTGTTGAAAAATTGAGGGTCTCAGCTCAGGTCCCAGCTATGTGTCTGTAATTTGATATTTCATTGTACAAAAATTTTATTTTTACTGTTGAGTTGTTGAAGATGACAAAAATTTTATTTTTACTGTTGAGATGTTGAAGATGACAAAAAATCCAGAATTTCTATGGCCAAACTTATCCTCGAAATAAAAAAAATATTGCAACCAAAAATAAAACACCAAATAATTTTTATATATTTTTAGTTAATATTTTCTTGTATTTTTATATTACATTTTATTATAAAGAAACTTAAAACTAGAAAAATTACATTAAGGAAAATTATACATTTTACTTCCTTATAACTAAAAAAAATCACATAAAACATGGAAAGTTGGTCTAGCGTTGTAGTTGTTGGCTCAATTAGTTACAACACAGTTTTAGATTTGCAACGTTCAAAAAAGAAAAAAAAAAATAACTAGCCACAGGTTGTGTAGAAACAAAAAAGCAAATGAAAGAAAAAAAAAATAAAAATTGAAAATGAAACTTTAATTCAATCAATTGAATTCGATTAAAGAAAATAGACAACAAGAAAATTACATAATGTTGTACCAATGAAAAAACACAAAATGCATTGTAGTTATAAATTACATGTTGTAAATCAATTGAAAGTAAAAAAAAATGAAAATGACGAAGAAGATATAAATGAAAATAAAAATGTAATGTAATCGAGTATTCTGTAATGTATGTTTGCTTTTAAGGCCTATTGTTATTAACAAAAAACTGATATTGTATTATATTAAAAATAATAAATAATAAAACAATGCATTTTTTATTATTGAAGTGTTGTATGTGTACGTAATTGTTTTATATTTCATATGGGCATTACGTTATTTCATCAGTCCAGTTGAAATAAATTTTAAATAAAATATAAAAAAATATAACCATTGATTTCTTTTGTCCACTGTTTTTGCCAAGTTGTGTGTTTCTTTTGTTTGTAATTCACTTATATATATATGTATGTAAGTATGTACATGAAAAATATTATAATTATTTGATTTTTTGCATTCCATTTTTTTCCAAACTAGTGTTCAATAGGCATATTTTATTGCTGCTGTTATTATTCTTCTTATTTCTTTCTTCATTTTCTTCTATATTCTGTGATAACAAGATGATGTAATCTTTGTTTCAATTTGAGTATGTTAGCTTAGAAACAATAACAGCAACAACAACAACAACAAAATATCAAATGACATTGTTTACAATTTTAATACAATGTAAGTATTTTTTTTTGTATGTGTTCGGCTTTTTCTGTAATGTATGAGAGAGATTAGAATTATCTTTGACAATTTTTTTTGTTTTTTTTTTTACATCTAAATATTTTGTTTTTTTATTTAAGGAATATAAGAATATTTTTGTTTTTATAATAACATTATATTATATATGTATGTATTTTTTGAAATTAATAGTTATTCAATATTGCACTTTACTAAAGAAAAGTAATTGCTAAGTTTTTGAATTAGACTTAAAATTAGTTTTCAATATATTTTTTGTATTCGAAATTTAATGCCATGTATTTTGTAGAACTTAAAATACGTTTTATATAATCATCCCATAAATATTGGAATTTTAGAAAAGTTCAAAATTGTTTCTGGTCTCAAAAAATGTATTGTGATGATGAAGAGTTTAAAACATATATTATATTATAATATATGTTTCATTCGAAATTCAATTTTTAAGTTCTTTTTTATATTAATATTTATCTTTTAAATTTTTAACTTTGTATTGCAATTTCTTAGACATTTTTATTTTAGTTTTAGTTTTAATTATTCAAAACTGTACTTTAAAGCATTAAGTCATTTATGCTCTCAATGCCTTATGACGCTTTTAGGATATATATTAGTCTTCAATTGTGAAAGGACATTGTATTATTAATTGCAAATATAATCCTTATATACTTCATTGTCCTGTAACTCCTGTCAGCACAAAATCGGCCCCAAATAGTTTAATTGTTTGGAATAGTTTTCAAGGATATTTACAGATACTTCTATAATTTTTAGAACTCGGAATTTTGTTTTTTTTTAATTTTTCTGCCGATTAACTTTTTATTGATAAAAAAAAATATGAGAATGCATCTATTCAGATTCCCACGGAAGATTTTTATTTCTCAAAATATGTATTTTGTTTACTTTTGCTAAAATTTGTAAAATCCGAGATCTAATAGTACACTAAAGAAAACGGAACAAACTACTTTAAAAATAGCATTTTCTGGAAAGTATTACTTTTTCCTGACTGGAATTTTAGACCTATACCATACTAACTAATTTGAAAATTAAATTTAAATTTTACTACTGTAATCGACAAATTTGTAGGGATATAAACTAAAATTCCCGATAGTTATTTTTAATATTGATTAAATTGGATATTATTTTGAGCGAAATTTTCGAGATAATCAATGATTTTCAGAACTAACATTAAATGCTTGATATGAATACAGAATCAGAGATTCTGATGTGTTTCATTGCCTGGAAAATATTAACTTTGATATATTTATATTAAAAAAAAAATAATTAAATTTGAATGAAATTTTATAACGAAAAATAATTCCCTTTACTGAAATTGTTTCTAAAATCTCATTGAAAATCTACAAATACTTTAGATTTTGGAAAAAGGGGGTGCAAACAATTATGTTTTAAATTTTCGACTGTAATGAAATTTCAGCTTAGCATATATCTGTAAATATGAATAACAAATCGGAATATAATAACTAATAAATAAACCTTCTGAAATCAGAAACGCCGGTGAGCGGAGCAGTATCATATGCTACTTTACACTGAACAGTTTCTGTGGATTTATATTCCGAGTCTGGGTAATATTTCTCGATATTTGCACTCTCTTGACCGAAATATCATCTGATCATAATTGCAAATTATAGGCGTTGTGATAGATCATAACCTGAACCCCAACAAAATTTCCTAGTCATTAGCGCTACATTTCCGCCATCTAGTGTGGTAATGATATAAGAATACATAAACCCCGGTAAAGTTTAGATAGAACTTTCGTATCCGGGTAAGTAAATCAATATATTGTGTATCAACTTAAAGGTCAACTTCTCTATTACTACCATACTATCAACTTCTCTGGTGTATATCATTCAGGGGTAAATATATACGCCACATAATTAAACTTTTTCCAATTCACACACAAAAGTGTGGGTCCATTTCACACACCAAATATTGATCGATCTTCACCTAAACAGTCATGCTA
Organism: Musca vetustissima; assembly: GCF_032173495.1. Classification (NCBI taxonomy): domain Eukaryota; kingdom Metazoa; phylum Arthropoda; class Insecta; order Diptera; family Muscidae; genus Musca; species Musca vetustissima. Next base: position 750,822 of record NW_026887821.1, on the reverse strand, counting down.
TTCTATGGTAAGAGCAATTTCTCTGTGTGATGGTCGAGTCATAGTAGTGCCCAGAAAAATCGATAAAAATAAAGTTTGTGGGCCACACAAATCTATAATACCCTGACGACATAGTTGCATAGGGTATACAAATCAAAGCAACAGAAGAATTAAAAACACCTTCAGTATTTTCGGGACAAAGTAGTGTTCAGGTAATAAATAAAAAATATAATTATTATTATGATGATTTTTTGAAATCCTGGTAGTTAACTCTCCATTGATCTTAATTAAAAGATCGATTTAAAAGACAACAATTTTTTTTCATATAAAAGGGCTAAAGCTTTATCAACAATTTATTGTTATATATGAAATATTGAAATATTGGAAAAAAATCGTTAAAATTTGAATGCCATGTCCAGAATGCTATATTAATTTAGAATTTTAACTCCAGTCGATCCCAGTAGTTAATAAAACATTTGAAGTCTATATATTCCGATTTCATTCAATTTAATTTTATTTTTGAATTTATATTTCTTGTCTATTGAAATTATTTTTTTCCAAAAAATAAGACGCTTTATTTTGATTTTTGAGGATTTCATAATGAATGTATATTTCAAAGACTAAAGACTACTTTTTTCTAATGAAGTGCCTTAAGACTAATATTTACATTCCTTATAACGTATAGGTAATTTTTAATTTCACAAAAATTTAAGTATTAAAATATAAATAATGAACAATGATAAAAATAAATTTTAAAGTTACCAAGGAATTGCAATTTTAAGATAATTTTTGTAAATATTTTTAATCACTCCACAGTTTTGTTGACCAGAAACAATACCTCAAGTGAATTTTATAATTCTTCTCTAAAAAAATATTTTACATTTTGTTAAACTAAAACATTTGTTTTATAACCCATTACCAATTTTTATTAATAGCTTCTTGAACGTTTACAAGAGGAAACGGAAGCCAAAAATTCTTGTAAGCCCAAAAATAGAAATGAAAAATAAAGAGAATTTTCAATGAAAAACAGAACATTAAAAAATAAACAAATTGTAAAGTCAGACTAAAGTAATAAAAATAAAAAAAATATACACAACAAATAAATTACAAAAAAATTAAAAGAAAAAAATAACTTAACAAAGCAGGAAACATTGCTCATATAAGGAAAATTAAGGCGAAGACAAAAAACTAAAAAAAAAATTCTATTAAAAATAAACTAAATAAAATACATTTTCTTTCAATTCCTTAGACTCCAGACTTTTTTACAAAAAGTCAGACAATCACTAATTGGAAAAAAATGTTCAAACGGTACTAAATAGACTCTCGTTTTTTATATAAATGTATGTATGTTTAAATTATTTGTTAGACTTAGTTTATAAATTAACACAAAAACATTAATAACTAATAACTAAAAAAAGAAAATATTACAAAAGAAATAAAGAATTTCATTTCATCAGTAGGAGGGGGAGGAGGAAATGTTTTTGTCTAGATTTTCTCTAATAATAATCACACATTCATTCTTCTGCTTGAAGAGAAAGATAAATAAAAAATAATAATAAAATAACCCACCCAAGAAACATTTCTAAGCTCTATGTCAAACTACCCACATATAAAACCTCCATACACGCGCACATACATACATATGTACAGACGTACATCAATCTAACAGAACGACAGAACTTTTCTATACCTCATTACAAACGAAACAGTTTTCAGTTTTGTCGCCCCAGAATAATTACATGTAAATTGGATTGAACGGTGTGTTGGGGTTTCTGCCTTGTTGTCATCATCGTCGTCGTCGTCACCATAATCATCAGCGTCACTTAATTTCGACGATCGGCTGCACGTGCCATGGAATGACGTGATTTCTCTTTTTCTCTCAGCTCCTTGATAGCACCCACTGTGCCCACAATCAGTTTGGCAGTGAACTGGGTTTGTGCTCCTGCCGATGATTTGGTACTGGAATTTGCATCCCGATCCAGGCCAGTGTTGGCGTTGGCATAGGCACTGGTATAGCCAACATAGTTGTTGTTAAGATCGCGACCGCAACTGCATTGATGGGACATGATGATGCTGCTGCCGTGGATTGGGTTTTTTGCTTCGCTGCGAATGGGGTGGGTGGTGGATAATAAATTGTATTTTAAATGCGGTTAGGAAAAGTTTCCGGATTTATTTTCTTTTTGTAGTTGTTGTTGCTGTTTTCAATACTTTTTTGTTTTGTACGAAAAGTTTTTTGTTTTCTCTTCTTTTAGATTTTTTATTTTTGGTAAAATGTTCTTTCTTTGTAATTTGCTCCAATTAAATTTTTCGACTTTTTTATTATTTGTTTTTAATTTTTATTTCGGTAGCAATTTGAAATGTTGTTTTGTGTGAGTGTATTTTGTCAATTCTTCATCTATTAACAAATGAATAACACCAAACTATCAAAAAAACTATTCCACAGCAATCAAATTTTATTAGAAATTAGTTTCAGAAATTGTAAAACCAAAAACACAAACTGTCGATTTTTAATAATTCTTCAGATATCGTTTTCTTCTTCTTCTGTCGTCTATCCGTTGTCTTAACGAAAGCAAACCGTTTCAGTGAAATTTTTACGTAAAACTGATCGTCAAACCAACGCCAACCAAATGAACAACAAACCGAACCAAAGATACAAACGCGCTCATACCTATGCATGCACATACACACATAACTATCTGCCTGGCTGACTGGTTGGCTGCCTGGCGGTTGTTGTATGCCCACAACAAACCCCCTTTGCATTCATTCATCGTTGGAGCGATATTTGTTTGGGTGTGTGTGTATGCCTATCCAATTGAATTGATCACCAAGCCAAACATTGATACTCTGCTCACTCAGCGCGCACACACATTCAAAGAGAATTTCACGCTCTCACAGATACTCTGTTGTTAGAGCTTTTATTGTTTACAATAATATTGAAAATAAGCACTTGTTTTGTTTTTGTTATTTGGGTGGAAGAAAACTTTCACATACATAAGCTTTTACTGTCTCACTCACTCACTCTCTCAAAAAAGATCATGATGATTTGGGAGAAAACTTACAAAACAAAAGTTCTAATATTTATTTGATGGACCTGTAAGTTACAGTGTCACTATTCGGAAGAAAATGTGGACATATTTTTTGAAGTGATTTTGAACTAAGAGTATAAAATGAACAACATTAAATTTTGTCATAAACATTTTAAGAGTTTTCCGATGCTTCCAAAATAATCGGTATTTTTTCAAATTAAAACTCGAATAAGTAAATATATTGTAAATAAAAAAAAAAAAATAAATAAATAAATTTAATAAATTATGTTCAAAAATATTGGGTTGTGGAAAAAGAAATCCGTTGGTTTTATATCAACTATAGGACATTATTTAACATGCTTCTGAATGTCCGATATGGGCCAAATATGCACCGTTTTGTTGCATAATTTGTTACCATTTTAAAGGTAACTTCATAATAACTCTATAATTCAAGTCCTGATCTCTTTTTGCAAAAAAAAAAGACTCTAGTAGTCGCTTTTCACAATTTTCACAATCCTCCCTAGATATCATTAAAGAAATTTTGCAATGTAAGAAAAAGATGATAATCGCATGCTGCCAAATCTGGATAGTATGGCAGATGCATTAAAACTTCCCAACCAAGCTCCCGAAGTTTCTGGCGAGTCACTGTAGATGTATGTGTGTGGCCTAGCGTTGTCCTGGTGGAACACGACACCCCTCCTAAATGGTTTAAAACAGTTTTATGGTCGATTTTTAGCTCCTGGGCGATGTTACGACTGCTAACATGCCGGTAAACAATTTTAGCAGCTTGGTCGATTGAAACCCATGGAATATTGACCGATCATCAGCTGTTCTAAATATTTTGTAAAATATGTGATGTTCTGCTTATAAATGAAATCCAGAACGACTAGAAAATGTGACAAAAAATATCATTTCAACATCACCGAAAATTATAGAAGATTATAGCAATATTTCAAAGCGATCAGCGCGACAATTCCGCTCTCTAGTGGGCGGACACTTTAAAAAATTAAAATTAATAACTCCCAAATCGGTGCACATACAACAATTTAATTGGTATCAATGTTAAAGTCAATCACTTCTCTTGAATATACTATCAACTTCTAGGATCTATGTCTTTCTGGAGTAAATGTAAACACCCTAGAATACAAAGTTTTAGTCCAGTTTATTTTCTAAATATTAATCGATTATTACGAACAACAATAAGGGTCTTCTTTGGCTAGAACACATCCTACTGGCAAAATTTCGTAACGATTGTTCCATAACTGTGGCCTGTAGGGGATGCGCTATTGGCCAGAGATCCCAATAGCAAAAAATTTGCAATAATTAGAGCAGTGGAGTTATGAAATAAATATCACATATAAGGGTTTCAGGGACGCTGACTACAAACAATGTAAAATTCGATAGGGTGGATCGAAAATGACGGTTATTCAATTCGCTTCAAATTAAATTTATAAGTTTATAAAATACTGAAATTTTTTGAGACATTTTTTTGGAGACGGCCGATTGGTCCCATTTTCAATCTCGATCTAGGCTTGGTAAAGTTAATAGGTTTTGCGAAGTATGATCAATATATATATATATATATATATACAACAAATTTTCTTAAGGAGATTTTCTATCTAATGAAAATCCAAAATGTGAAATTTAAAATATTACCAAACTCAACAAAATACAAATAAATCTATAAATACCAAATTTCGGCTAAATCGGCTTAGAAATATGCCAAAGAAGTTGCCAAAATACCGAATATTGTTGGGTACCACTATATGGGGACAACAATTGCGTATTTTGGGGATTTTTTTCGCCTGAAGGGCTTGTCACGCCAACACTAAATTGATTTCATGAAACAAATTGTTCATAAGTCGAGCTCCTCATGAAATATTCATCAATCGATTTGACTGAAGATATGCGATCTCAAAAATAAAACCTCTTATAAGGGTGATTTAGATTTAGTTTAAGGGAACCCCACCCATTCTCGATTTTAATTTTTCAAGATTTTCAATGGGCTGGTAAATCAATACCAATGCTTGTTAAGGTTTGTAACTTTGCACATATATATTTCAAGATTTAAAAAAGAAGAAAAATAATTTACAAAATTTGTTGTTGTTGTTTTTTGTAATTAAAGAGAAGTCCATATTTTTGATGGCGGGCATGATAACTCCTCACTGGAACATCGGAATCCGGAAATTCCAAAGGTGTTAGAAAGAGTACATGTCTGGCTCTCGTATGAACTAGGATTATTGACTTCGCTCTTAAATTAACAAAATGGCTGACCTTTGAAAAAATATTTTTGAAAAATCGCCGATTTTTGACCAAAAACCAAGTTAAAAAATAAGGAAGATCTTCACCGATTGGCTTTATCCTAGTTCATACGATAGCTATACACTCACATAGAAACGTGTAAAAATTTGGAATCGATTGGGTTATTAGTTTTTGAGTAATCGTGTCCGTCATTCACAAGAAAATGTTTAGAGAAAAACGCGTTTAAAGTTAGAGAAGCCCTTTAGCCGTCACTTGATGCTGACACAATAAATCGGCTATATCTTCAAGAGTTCTTGAGATTTACACTTAAAATTTTGTAGGGACATTCTTGAATTAGTGTAGATTCGAATTAAATCAAAAACATTTTTGACCCCGAGAATGGGGGGGGGGGGTCCCCTTAAAACATTTTATTGCTACCAATTGATTATGAACATCTTTTTTTTAACCTGTCAAGAAAAATAATTATCATAGCTGATTTAGAGAGCACTTTGCACTAAAAGCTTTTACAATAATTTCAATTACAACTACTTCTGTTTGCAATTCTCGTTTCAAAATTGAAACTATCTCTCTCTTTCTCAAAATTTGATATCTTCAAAATACTTTTTTTTTTGTAATTGTAGTGGTGTAAAACGTTGGCGTCATCATATGTACCACAGCTCCAACAGATTGAATTCCCTTTTTCTAACTGTAGATTCATTAAAAACATATCAAGAGTTTTTATTTTTAATTTCCATCGCTGCTGACTGACTGACTGCAAATCGTTTGTTTGTCTCTCAGCTCTTTTCACTGGAGAGCCATGTACATATGTAACGCAGTGGATAGTAGTGGTTGATTGTAGTTAAAAATGATGATCATGATAGTGACGTTGATGATGATTATTACAATTTTTGAATTTCGTCTATGAAAATGAAAAAAATTTTTTTTTGTTTATGTTTCTCCTCGTCTGACTCCGTCTGTCGCTGTCTCGTTGGTTCCAGTATCTGTTCAACTTGTTTTTGTTTTGTTTTGCTAAAACGTAAACTACAACTAAATGTTTGTTTTGGTTTTTCTACGACGCATCCACAGACTTTGTTCGAGTATGTTGTCGTCGTTCGATGCTGGACAGACTTTTCATCTTAATTTCGTCTTAAAAAAATAATAAATTTTTTGTATGCCGAAAAGCTAGCCTGAGAGCACTTGTTGCATTGGCTTTTTTTTGAGATAAAACGTTGTTGATGTGACTTAAAAGTTTTCCACTTTTTTAGATTTGTGGTATTTTTTACTAGGAAAAACTGTTTAGGCGATGTATGCACAGCAAGAGTTTATGGTTAACGGGAAATATGGGATTTCCCCATGGAGTTAAATGTTAATAAACAACAAATATGAAAATAAAAAGTATTTCGGTTGTCGGTTAGATGAATAAACATTCGAATTATTTTACGGAGTATAGATTTTTTTTATTTGATCCATTGTCTTACATTATGAACCTGACTTTTGGAAGTAAACGATATGGTTAAGGGCTAATTAATATATGTGTATGAATTTATTATATATGCTACAATACCACCAAAAATTTGTCGAATGGATTTATTTCAAACTTTATTTTCACTCTTAAAATTTCTTCCAAACTGTAATCAAGACAGGGAATATCGAACCAAACTTCTGGTATATACCTAGAATTAGTTCTCTTTTGGAGTTCAGGTTTTTAATATCGATTATTTTTAAAAGAAGTAGTTCCAAAAATTTATTTAATAAAAGGTACTTAATTTAGTAGGAGATAGGGGCACTTTTGACAAATTTTTGCTTTCAAGCCACATAACATTTTTTATTTAATAACACTGTGCGACACGAAAATTATTCAGGGGTTCTAATGTACCAATTGTGTTTATTTGGAGTCCCTGGACCACGAAAATACCTTTAGTTTTTCTGGGTCACATCGAAAATTACCCCAAATTCACCCCAAAGACCAAATTACATCCAATTAGATTGAAAAACGTGTCCGAAATACCCTAAATATTGTGTGTAGCCCCCACACAAACTTGGGTCAAAAGAAGTAATATTTGGTACACAATGAGAATCCAAAATCCTAAATTAGTCGGTTGAAAACCGTATCAAAAATTCCCAAAATACAGAATATTGGGAGTACCGTTACATGAGGATACAACAAATCATGGACCGATATATCCCATTTGCAATGCCAAAACGTCAAATTTCTATTGTAAATAATGCTATCACTTTCGTGATTTCAAGAGACGAACACGAATACGTCGACATAGAATTGGCGTTACCGAGATGTATAAAATCTTTGACTACCTCGAAACTGCAGGTTTCAAGTTCCACAATTGGTCTGAGTCTACTCGAGACCTTGTGCGTTGATACTGACAGCTTGGTCTTTTCGCCAGAGCCACTTTGGCAGACTCCTTCTTAATTTATTCAAAGGTGGCTGTTACTGCTCGCAATTTTCGACTAATTATGTCGATGTCATGTGCTGTTTGGTGTACTGAGTGTAATTTTTCTTCACTCTTGCCTCTCGTATAACCAGCAGGATGTTGAAAGGTTCACACGAGTGGCTGTTACCTTGTCACGTTCGGTATTGAAGGGCTTCGATAGGTAATGGTAAAACCAGTCATGGCTTTAAACACATCTTTTTAAAGCCATGTCGACGAATAGGTGGAATGTGTCGATGTGTTTTTCGTGGATCTTTTCCAGGATTTGACGCAGAGTGAAAATCTGGTCTATGGTGAATCATAGCACTTTTTATGCGATGGGAAGGAGACTACAGGCAATTATGTTGAAAAACGAGCACAAAATTTCAAAAAAACCAGCTATATGAAGTACCGTTATATAGGGACTACCCCAAAGAGTGGAGCAAAATTTATCTTTTTTGGTATGTGTATGTGCTACGCAATGTGGTCTTAAAATATCAAATTACTACCAAAATTTGGTTGAAGGTGAGACTAATTCTCTTAATTCTTTATAACTTTTGGATAAACCATCCCAAAGTCCCTATAGAAAAAGTGGAGTGTGGATATATTTGAGGAAAATAAATGTGTGTAATATTCGATGATTAACTCTAAAATGTATGGTTTCTTTATATTTGTTAAAATCTACACATACTAAGCTGTGTGTACATCTTCGCTTGCCAAAACGAGACCATACATCAATTCATTTTTTAAAAACGTTTTATCCACTAATCCCATCAAATTCCAAATTATAACTAAAAAAGGTTATTTAACAATATAAATATAATTATTAAGCTCCATCTTCGTCATATATATATTTATATATATATTGTATCATTTATAGCGATTTGTAATATATATTTGTAACGGTCGTATTCAAAATTCCAGAACAAAATCCCGCCATTAATTTGATATCGCTTATAGCAACAAATTTCCCTGACCGTCATTAATAGATTTCGAATGTATATAAAAAATCAGTATTTTAATATATTCTGGGGTCATTGACCGATGTATTTTTTTAATACCTAATATCTTTAAAAGTTACCAACATTTCAAATTTTCCACTGCACATCAAATTGTTCCTAAACTGGATATTCGTCTTGTTTTTTTATTTTCAATAAAAATGTGGCGGGAATTATTTTATTCTATGTACAAACATTTACACATTCACAAATGTCTGTAAGTTGATTTCATATAAACCCAAAATTCTATTTTGTTGAAATTAGGTCACAATTTCGTTCAAATGACCTCAGAAGTGACGTAGGCCGTTTTTTTATCTGTCATTCTTAAGAAATTTGTAGAGTGAAGCTCTGACAAACTGTGTCCATATGTATGCGTCTGTGTGGGTTTTAAGTTTTCATTTTCAAAAAGAAAGCGAAATTCAAAGATTACACACACACACACAACAACAATAATACCAACTTGTATACGAGACACACACACACACCTTTTAAAGCCATACATGTGTGAGTGTGGCTAATTCTGAAACAAGTTTAACCGTTAACAGTTGTGTGGATCGTCAGAAAATAAAAGCTTTGATGCCTTGTCTTTCAACGTTCAAGTTTATTATTATTATTTTTTTTTATTTCATTTTTTTTGAAATGAAAAGCCGTTCTGATTCTTGTTCTTGTCCAAATGTTCGTTCGTCTGGTGGCTGGTTACATGGCTAAAGATCTTTACGATGTGTTGGACATGTGAATGGATGAAATGGCTTTTCACAGTGTTTCAAAGAATGTATCGATGTGTTTCCCTACATCTAACGAAGCGATCATTAAATTTAAGTTAATTTGAAAAAATTTTCAAACCACTGTTCCCAAACATTTTTTATGACGTTTTATTGTGCTTTTGCTTTTCGTAATGTTCTTCACTTTCTGCCTGGCTGGTCGGTTGACTGTCCCTCATGTCTGTCTGAGCTTCTTGTTCTTTGTCCACGAACCCAACAACAACAAACAAACGGTGCCCCCACATTTCAAGAACTTCTGTTAGCACTGAGAGCAATAAAAACGAACAAGTCTTTGCCACAGCATGAAGTTCAATTTACATATTCAAGAGAAGAAAACAACAAAAATTTAATAAAATTTTGTTTATAAAAAAGCCAAGAATAACAGTCCGAGTAATTTATTTAGGTATGATTGTGATCATTTTAAATTCCGATATTTAATTTACGTTCCCGCGCATTTTCTGTATTTTGGAGGCAATGTGCTTTCTCCCCGCGGTGTCACCTGGGGTAGCTACTTTCAACACCCGTTCAAATTGTGAGCTGGTATGTTCACCTTTAAGAAGTCTATAAAATTGATTAAGGCGTCGGGTTAGTTGTCCACACTCGGAAAATCCCACCTACTATTAAAAATCAAGGAAACAGAAAACCAAGCCTACCTAATCTTGGCCCCTTTATACTTTTTCGCTTTGGCGGATGTACTCAAGAAGTACAAATCCGATATTATTGACCTACAGGAAATGCGATGGAATGGAACTGGCGTAAGTAAATCAGACGATTACGCAGTATATTATAGCTGCCATGAAAGGAGGCATGAATTCGGCTGCGGATTTAGGGTTAACAGTAAAATAAAAGACCTCGTCTTCAGATTCACTTCAGTAGATGAGCTTCAGATTCAGCCCCTAGCAAGAGCATATGACCGCTGTCCTGGCCATGACATTAAAATTCAGCTTGGAGATTTGAATGCAAAAATTGGAAGTGAAAATATGTTTGGTCACACCGTCGGAAAATTCAGCCTCCATGATGAAACATCCGACAACGGCATGAGGTTGATTGACTTCGCGCCCGCAAAAAACATGGCACCAGATTTGGATTTACACAAGGCCACCGGAACTTCTCTCCATCATGCAACGATAAATCAAATTGGGCATGTTGTGATAGATGGTAGACATTCATCCAGTGTTTTAGACGTTCGATCGATACGATGAACGAATATCGATTAGGACCATTACCTTGTAATGGTCCTAACACGGACGCCTACTCCGCTCAACACTCGACTTGAAGTACAATGGTAAAGAATTGCCCACTCCCTACAAACTGCAGCAAAAGCAACGGTTTTGGTTCAGGCTCCTCTTTCTGTATGGATGAAAAAGGAGACCTGGTGATAAATACAGACAGCCTGTTGAGGATCTGGAGGAAGCACAACGCTTTTGGTATAAAATAGTGGTATAGGGTGTATACCAACAATCCAAGACAGAATAGCAATCAAACGGCTGATGAATAATTATGTAGCAGGTGCCGATGGATTATAAGACGTACTATTCAGATGCTGATCATGAGCATGCACCATACAATTTGTTAGTACAATTTGGTTAGAGGAATGCATGCCAAATGACTGGAACCTTAGAATCCAGTGTCCCGCGCAGAAAATAAATAGATATGAAGATATGTGCAACTATAGAGGAATAAGTCTCCTTCCCGTCGCATATAAAGTGTTATCCAGCGTTTGAATGACTGAAGCCAATGGTCTATGACATTATTGGACCATACCAATGCGAGACCTGACAAATTCACCATTGACCAGATTTTCACTCTGCGCCAAATCCTGGAAAATACCCATGAAAAACAGAACTACAAAGCCGCATTCGTTAGCGCTATCCGTTCAGAGGCATTTAAAGCCATGTCTTCGTTCGGCGTTAATGCAAAATTAGTACGTCTATACATTAATTGGCACAAGGTAAGCAGTTAATGTCAGGAAGCAACTCGAAAGACATCCAATTGCCTCGGAACAAATGTGAACCTGAATTCGGAGAAGAATAGTGTTAGCCAACAGATGCTACTGTGGTCTGAGTAAACAATTTGAGAACAAGACCACCTCTCGCCAAACCAAACTCACACTCTACAAGACGCTAATACTACACGAGCGCAAGCAGATGAGGCAGCTCTTGAGAGAAAAATACTCTGAAATATATATGGGCCGATCTGCGTTGACGTTGAATATCGCCGTCGAATGAACCATGAGTTGTACCATCTATTCTCGAACATCAGACGTATCGAGCTCTAGCGACTACGTTGGTCAAGTCATGTTGTGAGAAGGGATGAGGATGTCCCATCTCAAAAAGCATATATAAGCGAGCCAACTTATGGTTTATGTAGAAAGGGAAGACCACGAATTTGATGGATGGGTGGAAGAGCTGCGCACAAAACAGACGCTCCTGGAAATCTTTTTTAAGCTCGGCTTATGGAAGAAAGGTTCAGAACCCGCAAGCAAAACCCCTTCATAAAATTACCGAAATATGATTTCCACTTAACATGATCAATCATAATTCTACACATAGTCCTATGCTATTTTCGTTCACTGTAACCATAAACTATATATTTCTACGAGTAAACAAATAACTTCATAAACATGGATACAAACAAACAAAAAATATACAAACTTACATATGTATGTATATACATTTTTGTATAGAGATCTTTGCCTTTACTACCTCAAAAAGTATGTCAGTATGTCTGTCTGTCAGTCGAACAACATGACTTAGAATCACTTGAGGGCATCGTCAAAAGCACATGGTGGCTGGTCTATAGCAGTTATAGTCTGTAATTGGGAGAACCACCTCTCGGCGATCTGAGCGCTCTGTGTATGAGTGTGTACACATTACAGACGCTTCTTACGCTTGATTTTGCACTGAAGTCACAGCTGATGTGCAACTTGTTTACCGGTTGTTGCTGTTGTTTTTATTGTTGTGGTTGGGGGGGTTTTGTCGTGACTTCTGAAATTGAAAAAAATGCCGTTTAATTCTTTTTTGTCGTTCAAGTTCTGGGCTTAAATAAAGTTTTGGCAAAACCTTGGTCGAAACAATCTGATGGTTCTTTAACAGTGAGTATTTGTATGTATATATGTGAGTGCATGTGCATGTACACAATATGTCTACATACCGGCATTAGTTTACTTCTTATAACTGCCGACATACAAACGCTGCTTGTGATCGATGCGATGCGGAGTCATGGGCCATCGTAAAACACTTGTTGCGATCATAGCTCAACTTTGCTCGATCGTGTGAAGTTTTATTTTTTATTATTTTCGTTTTGTTGTTTTTTTATTTTTATTTGATGGTTATTGGCGATTGTTGTTGTATTTCGAATTATGGTTAAATTTAATTTAAATTGTATTTTTATTATTTTTTCTCGTGGAGACCATAAAAACATTCAATTTCATTGATATATTGGAATCTATGATTTATTGCGGTTTAAGTCAATAAACCATGGAAAGATTTATGAAGAGGTTAGTATGAACCGGTGTTGGAACTCATATATTTTTGGAGGACCATATTAGTATTATCTTATGTTTCTAAGGATATAGTTCTCTTCGTCTTACAGATCACAGCACGATCTTACAGGCGGAGGTTCAAGCTATAACAGAGTGTCTTAACTGGTTAATTTCAAACCAAAGACAAAATACAGTAAATATTATTACGGACATCAAGCAAGCTTTAAAGGCAATATCTTCCAAAACAATTAAATCCAAAACTGTACAGGAATGTATAAATACCATTAATGATTTCAAGGAACCTGTACGAATTCTATGGGTACCGGGTCACCAAGGAATCATAGGCAACGAGATAGCAAATCAACTAGCCAGCAGTGCCATTGCACTACCCACAATAGAGGTGTATACCGCCAAACCATTTAGCGAAACACGCCAAGAAATGAGGGAATGGGCACATGAGACCCACAAAAACCTTTGGGACAATGAGGGGACAAATCATCAAAATCTTATGGGGCGACCCAAGTGAAGACAAAACTAAGCCAATCCTAACGCTAAACAAAAAAGAAATAAGCCGACTGACGGGTGTTCTGACGGGATACCTCGGCCTGAAGACACATCTACTCAAGATTGGATGCGAAGGAAGTAACGAGTGCAGAGCGTGTGGGGAAGACAGTGAAACGCTGGAACATTCCCTATGCCATTGTCCAGTATTTACATGCCTTCGGAAACAATTCTTGGGAAATGACACTCTTCACGGACTAAGCGATCTGAGGGGGTGTGAATGGAAAAGACTGAAGGAGTTCGCAAAAAACACGGAATTCCTAGATTCATAGGAAATCAAATCCAAATGTTTTTCTTTATAATATACACTTGCACTAATTCTTGATTTGTTCTTTTTCCGAAATCTAGAGCGCACAACAGGCCTCATATGGCTAAGTGTATGTCCTTCTCATGTTGGACATGCAGTGGTATCATCCACCCCTCTTTTCGACCTAACCTAACCTAAGGATATGATATTTTCATTTCAATCTTGAACGCTGTCAAAAGCTAATTTATAAAAAAATTATACCCTAAGCAAACCATTCCGGTAAAAGCTTTGTAATGGTATGGAGCTGTATGAGCGCTGTCGGAGTAGATTCAGGGATAGGATTTATTATTTTCTAAGAAAGATCATTTGAAAAGTATTGCTGAAAATTGGATTAGAGACAATATTTCATGAATATTAACCAAACACAAGCAACGGATAGTTCGAGAATGGTTTTCGGAAACTCGGAAAACGTGGTAAAATCTATGTATACATTGAGTCACGGTCGGGTCGATTCATATATATGGGAATAATGCCAAAACATGAACTATATATTGTACATTGTTTATTAGGAGTACATATTTGTAACCTACTCACATATAGGTAACCAGGGTGGATTGGCAAATATCAGCTATTATTAAAAGCTCCTAAGCCCTCGAAAATTGGACGGGACCTTAATATGGTATCTATGTCAAAACATTGATTTAAATTTAAATTTCCAATATACCTCCATTTGCCAAACATCCTGGAAAAATACTAAAGCTCTGTCATAAAAATTGGTATATGGTGATTTCAATAGACAGACGGACATGGCTAAATCCAGTAACAGGCAGAAGGAAACGAGATGGACACACGGTTCCTTTTGAGAATATACATAGAATCACTTTCAGAGTCGATTTATGCATTTCAGACCGTCTGAACATGTTAAAATGTAAACAAAGTATAGGGCGCATTTATGATCCGATTTGGGTGAAATTTGACACAACTTATTTATTACACCCAAGGATGAACCCTATATTCGTCCGATTTAAGGTAAATGGTGCACCAAAGTCCCTATATACCCTTCGATTTGCACGACATTTAACATAACGTACTGAATTAAATCTAACGCGTTGTGTGTTAAGTTCCGATTTATATATAAATCAACCATATATATTTTCGTCCGATTTCAGGTAAATGGAGAACCAAACTCCTAATGTTTGCCCAATTGACACGTGGCGTTTTGATGGAATTGGTGCATAGCTTCCATATATACTTCGAATTGGTGTCTGATTTAGATTAAATTTTTAACAGTGCGGTATACCGCACTGACATAAATCGATTTCTATAAATTTGCCCCATTCCTTCGAGGTAACATTGACATGAAAGTGTTATGGTGCATATGTACAATACACCCAAAGTGGTGAAGGGTATCATATATTCGGACCAGTCCGACTTTACACTTTCTTTACTGGTTTAATCTTTAGTTATTGCAAACGGAATGACAAATTTAATATAAAATCCACTGAAGGGTATAAATTGAATTTTATTTATAACAATTTATATCGGTAACCAAAAAAGGTTATAGAATTCGACTCGTATTATATGGTTATACATTCAATTCTAGTTATATATAATGCGCACACTTTCTCAAAAATGTATTATAACATTTTACTACATATATGTACGATTGTGTAAACATCGTACAACATATTATCACGCTATCTAACGATAATGCGACGACATTTGTACATTTGCTATCATTTCACTTTACCAAGGATTATAAATGTAAAATGACAGAACTAGGAACTTGTTACGGATATCCACAGACCGACAATCATTCCCCATCCAGATTATTACCATCATAAATGTGTCGGTGTTGATGAGATTTATGATCGATTAGGTGGAAATGCGATGACACCAAACATGGAATATAATACACACTCATACATTCCCACACACACACATTTACATATGTTTTCATTTTCATATTTTGCCGTTTCAAGGTGATCAGAATGAATGAAAATGGTATGAATGAAAGTAGACAGATGAGAATTGGCTGGTTGACGTACGAATGTACATACATACATATATTTGGTTGTAAGTACATTTGTCTTGTCTGTCGTGTCGTCTCATCGTATATCTAATTTTATCTATTTGATATCAGCGACAAAATAATAAAGAACCGAAAAGTAAAAAAATGGTTCTGGTGGTGGTGGCAGGAAGTGAAATAAAAATACTGAAACATCATTAATTTGTATCGCCGATGAAACCTGTTGAGTTTTTATGACACAAATGTATATTTTTATGACAGAACTATTCATAATCTGCATATAGTAGTGGAAGGTCATATTATTGTTGTTGTTGTTTTTATGGTGAGAAATGAGAATTTCATGATTTGACGTCATTTGAATTGTTTGCCGCCTTGTCGCAAGTCAATTGTTGGTCATATAATTGTACGTGCCGATAAATGTCATTTGTAAATCTGTCATAAAACACCGATAATCAATAAAACTGTTCAATATGAATATCTACATGAATTAATTGAACAATGTTGTTTGCGATATAACAAGCATTTTTGGAATGCGTTTAATGAGAAAAACCGTAGGACTATGTTGGACTTCGATGAATATAACATCAGAACAAATTTGTTTTATGGAATTCAATCTTTAGTAGACTTACAAAAATTCCTTGATCTATAAACCCATTTACATCGTTGTCTCATATATAATCAAAATCACTTATAACAATGGACAAGGGACCAACGAAATTGGTCGTTACTATAAGATAGTTTTATTGTTATGACAATTTGTCGTTATAAACGCTATCAAAAAAAGGGCAAAACTTATCCTGGGTCTGTTAGAAACGATTTCGACTGTATTTGCTATTTGAAATTTATTATTGAGAACAATTTTTAGTTATTTCATATATCATAAAATAAAATTCCGTATATATATATGGGAAATTACAAAAATCTTTTAAATTCCTTGAAGCTGAGGTTTGCAAGGTTATAACTCGCGAAATATGAACATATGTATAATTTAAATTCAATCTATAAAATGAAATCTTGAAATTTGGTAATAAATAATAAGTTGCGTGGAAGCTGTGATGGTGGTAATGTAAAAAAATGGGTGAAAATGTGTTGAAGCCAACGAGTTTTTTTGTGTTCGTTCCCGATTTGTGGCTAAACTACACAACGCACACACATGTGATCAGTGACTAAGTTGCAGAATACCCCATGGACAATATGGTTCTAATGTATGATTTTTCGATATAATCACTGCATCCACCCAAAATGGATGCTGACATTTTGAAGCCGGATTTTCGGTGTTTTTTGAATTTTTCTTATAATTAGGATGCGCATCCAGACAATAGAATAAACTAATTATAGGATCGTAGAACTCGTGATTCTGCTTCGTTTAGTGTATATCTCATGAATGTGCTCACTGTAGCTTCTTTGCAATTGGGTTCCAAAGACGAAAATTTAGTGCGTAAATTTTTATAAAAAACATATTTTTTTAGTCTAAAATTAAGAAAGTCCATTCAAATTCCGTGGAACCCCGCGTGATTTTAGTTTTTTTACGTGCCGGATCTAATGAGCCCATCCATGTTCAATTCCGTCCATTAAAACGGCGGATATAGGTACCTTGAATGTGGGAAAAACTGCAAAAACTTATTTTGACAAATTCGCGTAAATAATCGCGGTTTTCTTCGAATTAATTTTACATGCATTTATGCTTGTATTGTCAAATTCGCGAATCTGCGTGGAAATAGGTCAAAAATACATCGATATGCGAATAATATGCGTATTTTATCCAAAATTGATTGTGGAGGCACATCCGCGGTTCTTAACCGATCCTTTTAAAATAGGTGTCCTTTTGCGTATTTTCATAGGAGATTACTAAAATCGGATGCGCATAAAAATCGTATGCACGTTGCGTGATTTTTAGCCATTTTTAGGGTTTTTGCATAGTAAAGTGCATCGAGTGGCACACTTTGACCGCTAAATTAAACATTGAAAAATTAATAATTATTGAAAGACATTGATTCGGTTTATACGAAAATCGCATGCGCATCAACTGATTTCAATTAATTCGCGAATTGCAAGCTTTTCAATATTGATCATTTTTATGTATTGTAAATGCAATATATTTAGCCATTAATGACGTCGAAACTCTTATCAGATGAATCTGCCGATATTTAACAATCATCTAAAAGAATTTGCAGAAGAAAGCGTCGTATATTTTAGAAGATTAAGGCAAAACCGTATCCTCTTAACCATACTAAAAAAATCGAAAATTCAAAAAAAAAAAAAAGTTTTAATTCAAAAATTAATTTATTTTATTTTCCGATATCTTCATGTTTCTATTTGTTTTTCGCGACTATTAAACCGTATTTCAGTGTGATTTGACTAGTATGCAAAGAAAACAATGGTGTTTAAGCATTTGTGAAGAAATTCGCGAATTACAACGAATAGGAATCCATTTAATATATATTTGAAATACAAGATTTAAAACCGCTATAACTTTTGTGCGCAGCATCCGAATTTGTGAACGCGAACAGATTTCGAATATAGCATATTTCTTAACCTATGTACCAAAAATCATAAATGTGCTCGCAAAAAAAATTTTCAAAATAACCTATATATATATTTCACGTACCAAAAATCATAAATGTGCTCGCCAAAAAATTGTCGTTTATATTTTTCCTCAAATAGTCAGAAAATCGTATATCTATGGACAATAATAAATTTTGTTTTGTTTGGGTTTGTCATTTGGAATGAAATAGCATTCCTAATAAAAATGAAAAAATTGTGCACTCAAGATTAAACATATGCGGTGGCGGTTTTCTGCGCCAATTATGTGTTGTCGTGGGTCTTTTCCAGGATTTGACGAAGTGTGAAAATGTAGTCTATAGTGGATTTGCCAGGTCTGAAGCCGCATTGATAAAATCCAATGATATCATTGACCATTGACTTCAGTCGTTCACACAGCACGCTGGATAGCACTTTATACAATCCTCTACAGTTGGCACATAACGTCTTATCTCCATTTGTGAGGATGCTGAGGTTATATTCTTCTCCGTTACTATTTGACACCAGAAGCATTGCAAAATACTCCTTACACAACCTCAACACGTTGTTTGTGTCTGTCACCAGGTTTCCTTCTTGATCTCAACAAGAGTATGTGGCGTCGGTTTGATGCTTAACTCTTTGGTAAAATTTCGGGACTTCATTGTGACTCATGTACATCTCGATTTGCTCACGTTTTTTCATTTATTATTATTATTTTTTGAAAATATATTTCTCCTCTCTCCTTTTCTCCCGATAATTCCCACTCGCATTGATTGTTGTTACAGTTTGCAGGGTTGCCCCATAATCTGCGTTTTCCATCTCAGAAGAATTAAGACACTCCTGATAGTACCATGTGTTTCTTGGTGATGGTATTTAGTACACAATTGTTGCTTTTGTTGCAGTTTTCTAGAGAGTGGGCAATTCTTTCCCATTATGCTTCTATATTATTATTATCGGGACAAGGAGTACTTTTGTCAAGCAGATGGGCAATTTGAACGGAGTAGGCACTTGTTATATGCTGTGTTTGCAGCTTTTCAACGTCGACTTTCCATGTTGTGTTAGATCGCACCTTTGCTGCTACATTAGGACGAGTGCGAACCTTGGCTGCAACGAGGTAGTGGTCCGAATCGATGTTCGCTCCTCGGATCGATCGGACGACTAAAAAACTGGATGAATGCCTTCCGTCTATCACAACATGATTGATTTGATTTCTCGGTGTTTGATCGGGAGAAATCCTGGTGGCCTTGTGTATATCGAGATGCTTGAATCTGGTGCTGCTAACTACCATGTTGTTTTTGTTGCCGCAAAGTCAATCAACATCATGCCGTTGGCGAATTTTTCTTCATGGAGGCTGAATTTTCCGACGGTGGGGCTAAAAATATGTTCTCTTCTGATTTTTTCATTAAAATCTCCTAGCAGATTTTTAATATCATGATCAAATGAGGAGACCAAATATATAGATTGAGAGGGGACCAAATATATAGATTTGTCCGACTCGACAAGTAGCGTGGTTTTACTGACTGAGACACAATTTTGTCGCGCATCTCACCGTGGTCGAAATCGCTGATCTAAGTGCGCAAATATAATAACTTTTAATCTAATTCAGGTATGTTGCTGAAATTTTGTACCAATTGTGGCTATATCTATGGGAATTTGTGGATTAGTGGAATGCTTCCATATAACGGTAACCTCGATTTTTATTATTTTTAAGATTTTCGACACGTTTTTCAAATTGGCGATAGTTTGATATTTTGGTTGCTCATGGAGTACCAAATATATCTATTAAATATTATTAATATTTGTCCAGCCCACATGAAAGAAGATCTATTGCATTTTAAATGAATTCTAAATATCTATGGTTGGATATTCTAAAACATTCACAGAACCTAAAATATTCTTTGACCCAGTAGTAATGGTGTAGGGTATAAATTTATCTGTTCAGTTCAACTAAACCGCTCCCTTGTTTTAAGTTATTCAATTTTTTAACAATGAACTAGAAAGGTTTGTGTACATCTCATTAAGAGATTTAATTATTAACATAACAATGTTTGTAACTCATGTGCATTTTAAAATTCAATATTTTATATCTGTTTTAGTTGTACAGAGATAGCCATAACGTTACCTTATTTATAGCGGTCGAAGTTTCTTTAATTCGGAAAGTTCATAACTACTTAAATTGTGTCGGAATTAAATGTAAGTAATTTTTATATATAATTCATATGTTTGCCCTAAATGGAGCTTGGTACCAACCATCGATTTATTATTAACAACAATGAAATCTGTATTTTGGAGGCTAATTTTTGAGTATTACTATTGCTAAATGAAATTATGTTGGTTTTAGCTTGAATATTATTTAATATTTCTTTATGTAAGTATTTTCGTCAAATAAAGTTTCGTTGTGTAACAAAAATATATCAACATATTTCATATTTCTGAACTATGCCAAAGTTTTTTTATTGTGCCACAATTACGTACAACAAGTGGATGCTGTGTGCATGACCATAAATATGTTTGTGTGTAATGGTTCTCTGATTCTTACCTACCCCTGATTGATTGTGTTACAAAACGATATACAAGTTTATTTTTATTAATTTTCATTTAATTGGAATAATGGCCTCATAATCATCACTCAGTAGCACTAACGACGTGTCCATAAAGTCGTTTAATGACGACCAACTTGTGGTTGCTGCGATGTTGTGTGTTCGAAGTGTTACCATAGTTTGGACCGCAAACTATTTATTCGCTGCAAATATAGAGTAAACATAGTCTAGAGATTCAATTAGCTAGGACGGTACAACCTAATATAAGTTTATGATAAATTTATTGAAAATATGTTATTTATTACGGTGAGGTAATAAATGAAGTTCTAAATGTTCTGTAAGTGAGTGAGATTTTAATAAATCAATTCCCAACTAATTACCTATTAAAGTCAAATCTATTTTTTTATATGAGTGGATAATAATAAATGTGAATTTTAATTGTGATTCAAGGTTTTCATTTTAATTAATTTCAAAAGCCGCAGGGCACAATAAGCGGTATTCCACTCACTCTAAAAAAAAACAGAACATTTAAATAAAACTCAATTCTTCAGACAAAATTATTATTATATAAACTTATACCCATTCCATGTCAATCCACATTAAATTTATACATTTCATATAGCACTTCAACCTTTACATTACACTGCACATTTGTTCCATTCCTATTTGTTCATAACAAATTGCAAAACATTTATTTGTAAATATAGTCGGTCAAATGTCATTCATATTGATCTCATCCTCGTTCATTGTTACAATTAGTATTTGTCTTCTTGACAAAACTACATGGGGAATATTGTGACGTCCTATCTCTGTTTGCAAGAAAGCCAATGAGCATGCAAATGCAAACCGGAAGTATATTGCTGGGAAAAGCAAAGGAAAAATAAATGATAAATATGAATGCGAATGCGAATGCAAAGTAGGCATACACATATCCAACAATTCACACCAATACTCTCTTCATATTCATGGCTATGTTAAATTTATGCTGCAACGCATTTCATCTTCAAATACAGAAGAGGACATGATTTGTAAGGAAGAAACTGTTGAGGCGGTGTTCTTGGAAATTTCTTTGTGTCTGGAATGTGTTGAACACATCCTTTGGTTGACAGTTTTTTTTATAAATTATAAGGAATATTATCGATAGTTAATACTTTAATATCAAATGGGAGAAGTTCAGTATGAACAGTGGATTTTTTATTATTTAAAACAAATCTGTCAATATTTAGGAAATCAAATGGCCCAAGACTTTGTGTGAAAAAGATATGGGCCGGAGAAGTTGACAGTATAACCAAGAGGAGCGATAGATCCTTAAAAGGGCACCAATAATATTGATGTATTTACTCAGATTTACAATTGTCTACATGTAGTGGTATCGTATAACACTAATATTATCGCCGATCATTACGAAATTGCATGAGGCATATGGATGACGTCTATAGTCTTTGGTTACGATCGGCTAATAGTTATAGGATCAAATGGACAAAAACGTCATTTTTGTCTATTTTTAATAATCGTTGTATAGATAATATTTATGGAGATGGATCTAGGCAAAATGCAAACTATACCACTTAGTCAAGATGATGTCAGAATAGCAATAATTCGGCTAAAGAATAATAAGGCAGTGGGTGCCGATGGGTTACCAGCCGAACTATTCAAGACTGGTGGTCAGATGCTGGTAAGGAGCATGCACCAGCTGATTAGTACAATTTTCCTAGAGGAATGCATGGCCAATGATTGGAACATCAGCATCCTGTGTCTTAATACTGTTATGCAGGATAACATTAACTGGCACAAGATCAGACAAGGTGACAGTTTGTCGTGTGATATTTTTAACATTCAGCTAAAAAGTCATACGAGAGGAAAAATGAACAGAAATGGCACTTTGTACACCAACAGTGTTGCCAAAACTTCGTTGGGGAAAAATGCTAGATTTTGTTGAAAAAAATGCTAGAAAGTGCTAAAAATTTTAAAAAAGTGCCAGAAAAAAGTGCTAAAAATTTCTAGAACAAAATTGTTAATATTTAATAATGAAATATTAATCAGAAACCCCATTTATTCTTAACGGTTATTCGTTGTCGATTTAACCATGTTCGTCCGATTGAGGTCGCAATATTTAAGTCAGAGCTTTGGAATTTTGCACATACGTTGGCACTACTGCTATGAGATTTGATATTGGAAATGGAATATATCGGTCGTTTTTGGGTACACCATACCCCAATATTTGTTTTTTAAGCTTTTAGGCACATTTTTATACCCTTCACCACACTGTGGTACAGGGTATTATGCCTTTGTGCATATGTTTGTAACAGGCAGAAATAATCGAGATAGACCTATGGTTCCTTTTGAGAATATGCATAGAATCACTTTCTGAGTCGATTTAAGCATGTCCGTCCGTCCGTCTGCCCGTCTACCCATGTTAAATTGTAAACAAAGATTTTAGGTAAATAGCCCACTAAAGTTCCTATGTATCTTTCGAATTGCACGAAAGTTGGCACAGCGTAATTAATAAAGTCTAGACTGATGTGTGAAAATCGGTCGGCTCCCATATATAGCTTCGTCCCATTTAAGGTAAATTGTGTACCATCTATCTTTCGATTTGCACGAAATTGGCATAGCGTACTGAATTAAGTCTAGAATGATGTGTGCTAAGTTTCGTGAAAATCGGTTCAGATTTAGATATATCTCCCATATATATATATATATATATTCATCCAATTTAAGGTCATTGGTGCGTCATAGCCCGACTTTACAACTTTCCTTACTGGTTCAACCTAAATTGCTGTATATTTGTATATTGTGTTCTACCTGGATATATAGTCTTTTTACTAGAACTTATCAGTATTGGTCCACTCTTAAGGGTAGCCCTCATCAATTGCTTAATTTGATTGTTTAAATTTTGTTTTTTTTTCTATTTTTTGTTTTAATGGGGTTTGAAGTCTTCCTACTAAAATATAAATGCTAATAATGTCCAAATTTGGTTAAGGTAAATAGCTGTAATTTTACATTGCGTACAAATATGAATACAATTATCAATTTTCGTCCCATTTGCGTACTTTTAAGGGCTTATAATCTCATTCCCAACAGCGACTTTAATATAAAAAAAATATGTTTGTCGGAATTTTTCTATTTGGTATTTATAAAGGGGTACGCTCGCCTTTTCGGTAATCTAAAGTGGTTATAACTTGGCATTCGGGATTCCCGCTGAATAAAAACCTTAAAAAAATGCCTAACAAATTAAAAAATGCTAAAAAAAGTGCTAGGTGCTAGATCAATTTTTTTGGTGCTAAACGAGTTCAAAAAGTGCTAAATCTAGCACTAAAAGTGCTAAATTGGCAACACTGTACACCAAACAACATATCGCTCATTTGCTGCAAGACAGGGATAACTCAAACAAAAAAAACGATTTTGCAGAAAATGCGTTTTATGTTTCCATGTACACAGACATTACATAGAACAGAGGAAATTATATAGAGTCTCAACACTATAAGAACAACAATCGTGCATCATTAACTCGAAAATCTCGTTTTTTATTTATTCCTGTCTTGCAGCAAATGAGCGATATGTTGCTCACCTACGCCGCACTATGTCGCGAGTTCATATTAACAACGGCCAAAAATATAAGGAGTTATCGTAGGTGGATGAAATTTGGTACAAGTGCTTATTATTGGCCTAAAGAGTAGCAGACAAAAAATTGGATAGATCGGACCAAGATTTGGCATATCTCCCATATAGTGGGTCTTGAGAATTTCAACCTTTTTGTCTATAAAATCTTTAATTTTCAACCAAATTCAACGAAAATTGGCAATTTATATTTACGTAGGTCTATAAAGCAACTGACAAAAACCTGATCGAACCAATATTTGGTATACCTCCCAAACAAAGGGTCTTGAAAATCGCTATTTTGTCTATAAAATCGTTAATATTCCGCCCGATTCGATGAAAATTGAATGTTTACTTAAAATTTGGACGAAGACAGTAATAAGTGTTGTTGGTTGACGTTTTCAGACATACATCAGGAATAAATTATATATTGTCTTCCTTGTTATAATTTAGCGCATTTGTTATATAAAATACAGGATTGTTATATAAAATACTGGATAATAATCGGTATTTGACTCGGTTGTACCAAATATTCGGGTTGCTTCTAATTGTTTTGTGGCTTGGCTTGATAGCATCTTGTGAATGTCACTTCAAAGGTTAAGTACCAATGCCATGTACGAAAAATTTCTGTATGAACTTTCCATAAAGGTAAAACAAGTGCGTTGCCTAAATTTAAACTATAATTTTCCTAAAGAAGAACTAAATAATGCGTTAAATTAGTATAATCTTCAAGCTGACCAAATCAAATTCAAAAGGAATCATAAAAAAGTAAAGTTTTAATACTAATTCGACTATATATCCGCTACCGATAGCATTCTTTTCCTTCCCGTTTGACCTCAATAATTTTTTTAATGGTATGCATAACATATTCGATCCTGAACTTCTAACTAGTTCTTGAATATGTCAAAATATTTTAATAAGGTGGTCACTAAAAAACGTGAATAGCTTTTAGGTCCGCAAGTCTCCGCTACAAATTTAATTTTACACGTTGAAGAACACCCTTTTCACAACTCAAATAAAAAAGAATTAGGACGAAACCTTTTTAAACTTTTTTGTTCTACTCCACTAATATAAGATTTGCTTTACAAATTATATGAACTAAGTAGTACAGGCGTGGATAGCTGTAAACTCCATATTGTCTCTATTTACATAAAAACAACAGTGAATCCTAGTTTTTAACATCCCAAGCAACCAAAATAATCACTTTTATAATAAGCGTTAATTTAAATATTCACGTCGTGACAATGTGCGCCGATGACATCGATATAATGGGTCGAACATTGAGAACTGCAAAAGCCACCTTCGAACAAATTGAGAAGGAATCTACCAAAGTTGCCCTGGCAGTAAACGGTGAGAAGACCAAGCTGATTGTATCAACGCGCAAGACGTCCAGTAGACTCGTGCCAACAGCGGAACTTGAGAACTACAGCTTCGAGGTAGTCAAAGATTTTATATACCTTGGTACCGCCATAAACAAAACTAATAACATCAGCTGTGAAATACGGAGAAGAATATTGTTGGTCAACAGATGCTACTATGGTCTAAGTAAGCTGTTTAGAAACAAGGCCACCTCCCTCCAGACCAAACTCACACTCTACAAGACCCGTGCTGTTAAATGGATCTGATGCATTGGTACTTGAGCGAGCAGCCGAGGCAGCTCTTGGGATCAAGTGGAAGAGAACATTTTGGAACATGACTTTCAATTGGAAGAGCTGCGCACAAGACCGACGCGCCTGGAAATCTTTTTTAAGTTCGACTTACGCAACAAAGCCAAAGACAGATAAGTAAGAAAATAAGCAAACGGAATGACAAATTTAATATTCACTTCACCTTATTAACCCTTTCAGTGTCAAAAAAATTTTTGTCGGAATAAAAATCAAAAATTTTGTACTTAAAATCATATAAAGGCACAGAGCTCAGAAAAAAAAAACAATTTTTATTTTAACCCTCGGACAGTTTTGTCTGTCTTTCAGCAAAAACAAAGACATCAATTGTAACGGTACATAGAATAACCGAAAAATTTCAAAGGAAGAGAGTAATTTTAAATGTCGAATATATTCGACAAAAACGCTGAAAGGGTTAAAAGTAAACGTACTCTCAAATAATTATAATTGGTGTTAATTACAGTTTGGTGGAATATGGAAATGTGTATTATTCCTATAAAACAAGAGTGATAAATTTGTTATAATTTTGGAGATAAATTGACATTATTTATTATCGTTTTATATGGTATAGTGTAAACGAACATTTTTACTTTGATCCACTGTAACAATAAGTGTAAATGTTAAAGTGAAAATTATAACCTTTGTGGGCGGAACATGACAAGAACATATCTGACTTTGAGAAATGTCTTATGAACATATTATTGCAATTGAATGTCACATTCAAATGATTTGTGCCAGGGTGAACAGATTGTAAAATAACAAACATAAAATAAAATGTTTTATAAGAACTTTATAAAAACCAATTACAGAATACAGATTTTTTATTATAGATGTGAAATAAAAAAATGTTATTAATTTTTTTTTTAATTGGGCGCCTTTCGTTGGTGTTAGTAACCCCTTGACAACAATCATTTACTTATTTCCCCTATTTAGTTTCAACACTATCCATCTTAAGACGCAAATAGTGAGTGACCCCTTTGTTAATGTGAATGCTTGCAGCACACGAGTGACATATTACATGCAAATTAGAATCGAGTTAAGAAAACGATTGTCACGAAAGTAAATTGTGTGACAGGAATAGAAAATTCTTTCAGATGCTGCGTGTTGCAATTTTTTTTAATGGCATTTTTGCAAACGTTTTTAGATATTCTTAAATGCATTTAAATGAAATAAAATTTAAATATATCCATATATTTATTTATTGACACATGTTGAAAGTTGAAATTTAAACTTGAATCCATGTTATTGATTATGAGATAGACTCGTGTGTTTATTTACTTGTGAATAGAATGATTATTGAATTACAAAATTAATAAAATTGTTTGAAAATATGATTAAGTTCCATGTTTACATTACTTGAAGTTAAAACTACAATTCATTTTTGCATTTCAGCAGAATAATTAATTGCAAAGATTTCTTGACATGTGTTATATATGTGCGCAGTTATAGTTCTTTATTTCCTTTAGTTAAATAGAATATTTTAATGATTTGTAGTATTTACGATTTTGTGGTTTTTAGTATTGATAATGAGTTTCCATGGGTTATGCCTGTAACCACAACTGCAGCCAACTTCTTTCTCTTCCTTGAAATGAACATGCAATTGTCCTTTTTGACGTTGTCGCTTTTTGTGCTTTGCATTCATAGAAAAAGTTAATAATGTCGGCGTGGAATGTGAATGTGGGTGTCAAGTATCGATTTATTAGAAAATATTTTCAGTCCATAAATAAACGAGCCCAAAATGCAAATATTGGTAAATGTGTATAAGTGTGCTGATATTTGTTTGGGTGGTGAAATACCGTATGGTATTCCATACCGTATTTAATGTGCCTAAAACTAAAGGGCATTCAGATCGCTATCTGTGCTAAAGAGAATTAGCTGACATATGTCCTTTAAAATTTAAATAAATATCTAAAAATAAAAATGAATAAGACTTAAAAGAAAAGTAGCTATAACTTTAATTTTTATAGCTAATAAATTCAAATGAGGAATTTTTTGTAGAACATTTCTGGATTCCTTGGGATTCCTTTATGGATTCCTTGGATTTCCCTCCTGTCCCCTAATTATTGAACCGGGCTTAAATTATACGAAGATGCGATTTTTCGTCCTCGCATTATTCTACAAAAATGTTGCTCATAAATTTTAATTGCGGTCCTTAAAGACGAAAAATTGATATTTGAACATTTTAATGCTCTTTTCACAAGTTCACTCATGGTCTTATTTACTTAGGCTGGTTTGTGACAGAACGTATGTTCCATAAGCCGAGCTTTAACAAGATTTTCAGGCGCATCGGTCTTGTGTACAGCTCTTCCAAATTGAACGACCATTTTCCGAGATGTTGTCTTGGCAGTCCCTTTCTGTTAACTGGCTTGATAGAACATTTGTTCTCATCTTCCTCCAATTTGAAAGAACATGTTTCAAGATGGTGTCTTCCATTTGATCATTCAAATTCGTGGAATTTCCTTTCTGCGCGAACCATCAGTTGGCTCTCTTTTATATGCCTTTTCAGCTAGGGCATCCTCATCCATTCTCACAACATTACCTAGCCAATGTCGATGTCCGAGAAAAGTACCATCTATTTTCTCATGGTTTATTTGACGGCAATATACACCGTCGACGCAGATCGGCCTATAGGTCTTTCGGAGAATTTTTCTCTCAAATACGCCAAGAGGTGTCTCATTTGCTTGCGCAAGTACCCATGTTTCAGATCCATACACCAGCACGGGTAGTATCAGCGTCTTGTAGAGGGTGAGTTTGGTCTGGCGAAAGGTGGCCTTGCTTTTGATTTGCTTTCTCAGACCATAGTAGCATCTGTTGGCGAACACAATCCTTCTTCGGATTACAAAGCTGATGTTATTAGTTTAGTTTATGGCGGTACCGAGGTACATAAAATCATTTTCTACCTCGAAGCTGCAGTTTTCAAGTTCCACAGTTGGTTCGAGTCTACTGAACGTCTTGCGTGTTAAAATAATCAATTTGGTCTTCTCACCACTTATTGCCAGTCCCACTTTGGCAGACTCTTTCTCAATTCGTTCAAAGGAGGCTTGTACTGTTCTCAATGTTCGACCATTGCTGTTCACCTTTGCATCTCGTATGACCTTTTCAAGCTGGATGTTAAAAAGGGCACACGACAAACTGTCGCCTTGTCTGAATCACCGTTTGGTTTTTTTCCGACTTTGACTGCCGACCTTGTGCCAGTTAAAGTTATCCTGCATAGACGTATTAATTCTCCAGGAATACTGAACACCTACATGGCGGCTTTGTAGTAGACGAATAGGTGGATTGTGTCGGTGAATTTTGTGGCTCTTTTCCAGGATTTGGTGCAGTGTGAAAATCCGGTCTATAGTGGATTTGTCAGATGTAAAGCCGCATTGATTAGATCGTTCACACAGCACGCTGGTATTGTCTCCTTTTTTGTCCACGGGACACAGGATGTTGAGGTTCAAATCATTGGGCATGCATTCCTCTAGCCAAATTGTAGTAATCAGTTGGTTTCTGCTCCTGGTCATCGTCTGACCACCTGTTTTAAAAAGTTCGGCTGGTAATCTATTGGCACATGCTGCTATTTTATTCTTCATTCGAATAATTGATATGCTGACTTCATCTTGGCTAGGAGGTACACAGCCCGATACTATTTTATACCAGAAGCTTTGCAAAATGCTACTTCCAGATCCTTAACACGCTGTCTGTATATGTCACCAGGTTTCCTTCTTCATTCCTACAGGAGGATGTGTCATTGTGTTTCTATATTATTATCGGGAAGAGGAGTGCTTTCGTCAAGCAAGTGGGTAAGTTGAGCGGAGTAGGCTTCTGCTATCTGACGTGTCCCTTAATAAATTTACCTTAAACTAAATAATTATAAAATTGTATATAAATTTGTTATTGGTCTTTCTTTCACTCAAAAACGCGCCATTTCTCATAACAATTCCCCAAATTCACCTCTTTGTGTGTTGACTATTTCTTGCATTCCCAAAACTGTTCCCATCCATTATCTGCTTATGAAAACGAAACACAACACTGTTTCCTGTTTAGTGGTGATACACAGACGCACATGCACGCAAGTAAACAACGACAAGAATAACACACACACACACACATCCGCAACCATTTCAAGTGTGGTGGAAAAGTGTGTGTGTGGGTGGCAGCAGCACCCATACCCATACTAATGCTGATAGTCGGCCGAATTGACTAAAACCCAAACAACAAGTTGTCGGGAATATGGACACTGTTCCTACTACTACTTGTTGCTTAAGGAAGCTGATGACGATGGCATCAAAGATAATAATGTTGTTGTTGGCGGTAGTGCTCTAGTGGTTGTTGTAGTAGTAGTAGTGGTGATGGTTGTGGTGATAATGAAAAAATGTTGATGACGGAGCCCATAGGGAAAGCTGCTAGATAAACGGCTATGCGTAATGATATCTATGATGTGGTGGTGGTGGTGATGGTGTTGGTGGCAGTGTGTGGTGAATGCTATTACCAACTTATTTGTAGTTGTTATTGAGGGTGGTTTGTTTTGTTGTGTGAGCGTAGAAAAGCAACAGTCCCTGTAGGAAATGTCTACAGTAAATCAGTATTGACTTACTATTGACATCGTCACCAATACTGTTGACCGACTATACCCAACACAATGCATTTTACTATTGACATTTAACATGTGCTTGTCATTGGAAATGAACTAGTGACGTGGTCAGTACTACAGCGTCGCATTGTGGACACGTTCAGTGTAGTCAATAGTTGATATAAAGGTCACATATGTCACTTGTAAATTTTTTATAATTTCTTTTGCTCAAAAAATTTTTCACCAATTAATTAATTAATTTAATTATTACCATTAATAACTTTAAACTCGCGTTTTTAACAAAATATCTGTCTATTGCCGCCAACATATTTATAATTAAAGAAAAAAAGAAGAAGCATAACCATGCTCAGTTGGTTGTTAACATAACAAATGCTTGATATGTAGACAAGTTGTAGAAAATATGGAGACATGTCGCCACAATAGTAGACAAAGGCGATACAACACCCCACATTTCCTTCAGGGAGTGTTACAAGCAAATGACACACGCACAGACACACACACTTCCATACTTTACCATTAGACAAAGTTAGTGTAGCCACAGTTCGTTTAGAACAACACCAAACTTAACGGCGGCATAGCATCGCATCGTCTGGTCTCGTCCACATATAAGTACCATGGATGTCAGCAAATATTCTGCAAAAGTTAACCGACATTTGACCTGTGAACAACACAACAAAACAAGAATCCTCTACTAAATTCGCAATCAATTGGTAGCTCCCAAATAATCACACAATTATCAAGTGAAATATATTTTCCTTCGGCCAGTGCATAATTTAGCAACGATTACCGAGACTGAGAGAAAGTGAATAGAAAGAAAAAAACTGATGCAGAATTTTCGTCGATTTCAAATAAGAAATAAGTGTTTCAGATATTGCATTGGTGAAGAATAAAAATCAAACTTTATTGTTATATTTTGGCAGATTAAGCGACAAAAATTTTGCCAAATAAATTTTGGTTTTTATTGGTGAAAAACACAGCAATTTTGTTATCTTCGATATTCCATTGAAAAAATAAAAGTAAGTGAAATCATAGTTTGGGGTGTTTAAAAACAACAATAAAAATGTGTGTGATCCATTTTTAAAATTTATTGAGAATGAAAATTTTTGAACATTCAATTCCGGAATTAAAAATATGTTTTGTATACAATTGGGAAAATACAACTGCTCGCGTAATATAAAAATTGTATTAAAAAAAATAAATTAAATAATGGATTCAGTTTTGGTTAAATTTTTGGTAAAAGAATTGAGTTGGTAAAAGACCTATTTTTAAAATAACAATGTTAATTACCTAAAAATAAAATATTTTTCAAAAATAGAGGGTTTTGTAAATCTTTAAATATTACTTTTTTATTTAACATTTGAAATTTAAAAAAAGTTGCAGTTAATGTTCAGTGTACATAAAGAAATGTAATTACTTTACATCATCTTTTATTTATTGATTCATTTTTTTCTAAAATTACAAATCCTTATTTCGGAGATTATATGTCTTCAGTCAAATCGTATGTAAAATACAATTACTTTACGGCTTAAGAAAGTTTTAACCACACGCAAAAAAAAAATTGTTTGAAGGACAAACTGTTCAGCAAAAATCTTCAATCCATTCATTATAGGAACAACAACAAAAATTTCATCATTTTCCATAAAACAAGGAGCTCTATTCATTCAAAAATAGGTTTTATATATTTTTTGCAACTGTTTGCACAAGTTTTTTTTTCATATGGAAAATATATCTAAAGGGGCAATATTCTTTCAAATATATACAGCCAATTTTTCATCGTTGATTGGTTTTATATGTTAAATTTCATTGGGCTATTTCTTCTCAGTGAGCATGGAACTTTTTATCGAATGCCAAATGCAAGCCACTTTTGTAGAAAATGTGGCTAAATCCTAAAAAAATTAAAATTTGGTAGGTTTATATGGAGAACATACATAGAACATTTTCTGTAAGGATTTTTTCATCCTAATGGATAAATTATATCCACTTCGGTGGGAAATTCAGCTAAAAGTTTCAATATACCGAAATTGGGGACATATGTATGTGGGCTATAAACGTATCTACATTGAAATAGTTCTGCAAAAATGCTTCTCGTCATCCAACAAACCAGAAAGCCAAATTACAATCACTTTAATAAAAATATGCGGCTAAGAACGTAAAAATTCCGAGAATAAATCGGGAGCTTCATATGGGGACTATGTAAAAACACGAATCTATATTTATAAATTTCTGAATGGATTTATTTCAGTCCTACAAGCTTGGAAGGCCAAATTTCTAACACTTGGGTGAATATATGCAGCTAAATAATTCTCAATATCGAAAATGGGTCAGATCTTTATTTTTTTACCATGCCTTGATCAATTTTGAAAGCGGGCTTTATCACTCCATAAATTTTTTAATTGAGTATGAATGAATTTGAATTTTTAATTGAGTTTGCCAATATAAAATTGTATTTCTTTTTTTGAATAATAATATTCATAAAATATTTATAGGGATTATTTTTAATTCCTAAAATTATCCTTATATCATTTAATGTCTTTGTTTTTAGATACTTGAGCTTATTCTGAAAGTCTTTAAGTGTTTCTTTAACTTTGGACGACATGAGTCCTTCTTCTTAATTTGTTACATATTGGAAGAAAAATCGTGCAAGATATTTCTGTTAACAACATGAGTACAGTTACTTAGTTTGAAAGAACAAAAAGTGGCCGGTACATTTCAAAACATTACATACTTCTCAATAAATTAGCTAAAATTTTGAACTTCCTTCTCAAACAATTAAAAATAGTTGTACAGTTTAAATGTTGGTCGAGATCTGAAATTTGATTATAAGTTATCTGAACTTAGCAACATTTCACTTTTAACAAAAAACGCCGAAAATCGAAAAATTTTCGAAATTTTCAGATATCTAACTATATAACTAACTTGACATTTGCCTTTTGATAGAATTTTTTGTCTACAATATCCGAGAATAAATCCATTAATAGTAATGTTGATCAATTTTTTTTTTCAAATTGTCAAATCCAAATTTGTCTCATGAATATGTATTGGTACGAACTAAGGTTACCTCCACTATTCTCGATCAAAGACATAAAAGTATAAAGATACGACAATTGATACGTTAACAATTTCCTACAGATGACTTTTTCTCTGTTGTTACGATATCATAACAACGGAGAGAACAATATTAAACGTTTTTAGTGCTATATCTTAAGCTTATAAAATGAAAATATATATTTTGAGTACAGATCTCTGATTTTATTTACATTTCATACACACATTATCGCGTATTGGCAGTTTTATTCGTAACAGGCCTCTGTTATGCCTGATTCCCACTGGATATTTTTTCATAAACTATTTTGTCAAAATGCATTTTGTCGAGTCTTTACGGTTTCTATGTCTTTGTCTCGAAATTTTGATAATTTTCAATCGGCTGGCTAAAGGCATACATTATGTTAACAACTTCTAACTTTGCATATGTATTTGAAGACTTAAAGAAGAAGAAAATATTTTGACAACGCTTTGCCGTTGTTTGTTGCAATCAAAGATAAGCCCTACTTTTCGTCGGCGATCATGACTGCCGATCACTGGATACAAAATTCCAACGCACTTAGGACTATTGACTTTGGTCGAAAATTACCAAAATGGCTGGCCTAGGATATATATATTTTTTTTTTTGAGAAACACACATGTAAGTGTCACTGCACCTGTCGAATACACAATACATCGATTCTATCTTCACAAGTTTTTGAATTTTTTACTCGAAAATTTAAAGAGACTTTTTTGAGAAGCTTTAGGACCAATTAAATAAATCGATATTTCATAACAGAGAATGTGGTGGGGGCATTAAAAACCAATAATAAAAACCTTTTTGACACTATATAAAAGCATGAACCCACAGCAACAATTCTCTGAATGGACGCCCAGCAATCACGAAATGAAAAATCCAAATCAGATTTAAATGAGATTATAAAATGCAAACTCTGAAAATTCTATTCGGAAATTACTAATAATGTAGTAATAATTATGTGTAATTTTTAAAACATGATTCCCAAATTTATATTTCTACTGTGGAGTTAAATCGTCATTACTTTATGTTTATTTCTAATTTGTTCATCAATTTCTCCATTATAATACAAAATTTTTTTTTAAATGATATGAATACGTTGTATATCTTACATTTCTTATATTGTCTTTTAAAATCACAAATTTTAATATATGCATTTGTGGTATAGATGTACCGTATAATTTTTCGAGGTTTTACAAACAACTAATCTTATAATAAAATGTTTGAACAAAATCATTGACACAGATTTTCATGTCAATGAAGAGTAAATTACAATCAAGTAAAGTCATAATGCATATACCTAGAACTATGTACATTTCTCAATCAACTTTGTTTTAGGTATAACAATACATTCAACAATAAAAAAACAAAAAAGTTGGCAAAATCCTTTGGGACTTTAAACGTAGGCCATTCGGTAGACAATATTCTATGGACACGCTTAAAATTCAATTCATATCCGTGTGTAGTGCGTATTCCCACACTGATGCTGTTATCATCTATTTGAATACAAACATATGTTTGTTGTTGTTGATGTTTCGTTTTTATTTTGTTTTTATGTTTGCGTTAACCGAACAAAAATACTTTTCATTGATTGTTTTTCTTTTTTTTTTGCTTCTACCGGAAAGTAATTGCCCCCCAAAAACATATGCTTAAACAATAGTTATTTTTCTATAAAAATCTCAGGATTTTATTATGTATTTAAAGAGAGAAATTGTGGAAAAGTGCGTCATAGTTTGTGAAAGGATATTACTTAAAAGTACAACATGTAGTAAAACAGAAATAAAAAACCTGTACAAAAATAGGTTTTATTGTATAAAAATCCGGTTTAAAAATATTAGGAATCCTGATCAGACCACCGCAAATAAATGCTAATTACTTGTTCGTCATAATGAGCTCTATGTATGGTAAATATTTCAGGTGAA
This sequence comes from Musca vetustissima, assembly GCF_032173495.1. Lineage (NCBI taxonomy): Eukaryota > Metazoa > Arthropoda > Insecta > Diptera > Muscidae > Musca > Musca vetustissima. The sequence continues at coordinate 715,190 of NW_026887821.1, read as the reverse complement.
TTCGACTGTATTTTATATTCCGAAATTGGGTAGTGTAATTAGATGTAAGGTTTTTGAACAAGCATCGGGTTAATGTGGAAAAGGACGATGAAAACATACAAATAGCGATTTTTTGACTTTGAAGACCATATTTGAAATCTTATGTGCGATATTTTTGTAGAATATTTGGAGGTAAAAAACTGCTATTGTGGTTTTAGGGTTCAAGAAAATGCACGTGTAAGAAGAGTAAAGAAATTGCCGGGCCGAACATTTTATAACCCCCTCCATGAGGGTCTTCCAAAAGAAAATGAAATAAATTTAGTAAAACTCTGCAATACTAAAACTGCTGAATATGTCTCCACCGTATTATGGTGGCTATATCAAAAGGGAACCTATATTGACAATTATTGGGAGGAATATTTGACACTCAAGACAGTACAAAATATAAAATTACAGTCAATTTTTTGGTTGAAAACGGAAAACGAATTTACTAATATGGACATTTCTCGGATGGCAGATGTTATATCCAGCCAGTTACAAAATTAAATCCGATTGTGTTGAAAAAATATGCCCCCAATGCTACCCCGAAACATGGATTCATATTGATAATATTTATTAGGAAGATTTGTAATAAAATGAGGACCCGAAATACCACATTATTGCGAATTCGGTTGAAAACCATGGCAAACATTCAAAAAATACTGATTATTAAGACCACCGTTATAAGGAGAAGGTGAGAGCTATACCAAAAGGGGGACCGATATTGATAATTTTTGTTAGGAAGTCAAATCTTCCTCAATTATAATCCAAACAGTAAAATTACAGGCAATGGAAAAATTCCAAATTATGGTTATATTGGGGGGCTAACCCGAAATATGCGTCAATATGATCTTGATAGGAAGATGAGCTTCAAATCAAAACCCAAAATAAATGTTTTCTGCCAATTCTGCTGAAAAACGTGACCAACCTCCCGAAAATCGGTACCACCAAAATAACATTAGTGGTGCCGATATATCCCATTTGAAATGGACAGATAAATTGTTTATAAAATGTGGACCAACGCCGACAAATTTCTACATTGATATTTTTTACACATTGAGAACTCTCTGTGCCAAATTTTAGCCAGTTTGATTGTAAAATTTGGATAATATATACAAATTACCTTTAATAAAAAAAACAAGTTCGAATACAGTGATTTTTTTATGATTTTAAATATTCAAATCTCTTTGCCTTATAAGGCTCCTATAAGAATTCGAAGCAGTGTTATCTTTTAAAAAAATTCCAGCTCAAAATGTCTATCAAAAAGAATCAAAAATGAATTTTTCAGTCAGCATTTTAATTATAAAGGGGATTGATCTATATTATTATTATTAAAACAAACCAAAATGGAAATCAAGCGGTCTAAATTGAAAATTCATTCGTTTTTTTTTCTATAAAAACAGGATTGTGAAACAATATTTTTTAACAACAAAAAAATTAAAAAAAACACACACAACATCATTGCGAATAATTATTTCCCCAGAACCAAACATTTTGAAATTCAAACAGCTACCCCCTTTTGATCTCAATTAAAAATACAATCGTTATTTTAAGGGTATGTTCACACATATCCTTATATACATTCAATGTTACATACATCTAACAGACTTACAAATCAATTTAACCCATTTTTAATTCCTATGAATATATCTTTAGTCATTGTTAAAAAGAAAAGAAAAATTGAAAGGCAAACAAAGAAAAGAAGAACAAATCAAAAGCTAAATCTTGTCATTTCTTAAGAAAATAATAAACAACCGTTAATATGGAAAAATTAAAAAATAACAACATCCACCCAGTGACCCCAAAACAATTCACTGTCACCACACATATAAAGGATTTTTAATAGAATTCGTTGACAATAATTGATTTCAAGTGTCCTTAAGCAGTGGCAAGCAATTTCTTTCAACTCCTCCGACTGGACTCGACAAAGAAATGTCATAACACAGAGACACACATACACTCACACACTGACAAGATGATGTCCCAGCATAAAACTTTAAGGTCGACGAAGGAAAAAAGCCAAAGGGACCAAACTGAAGAAGTAGTAGGCAGCAGCAAGCAAATGAATAGACCAAAGCGGCAGCAGCAAAAAAATCATTATGAAAATGAGAAAATATGGGAAAACGCGCAACATATGAAAATGCCCTCAAGTTATAAACAAAATAGAACAATAACAAACACACACATTCACCACAAGGGCATACCACACACACAAACACACAGCAGTGTAACAACAGTCAGTACGTGTCTGCGTTGCGAGTTTTTACAGAAGTGGTAATAGGGAAATGACCGTCCAACAATGTCCAAAATGTAATAATAAAAAAATACTAATAACAACACCACCACCACAACTGTTCAGTTATACATTTTTTTTGCAAAGAAACAAAAAATCGCCTATAGCATCTTTGATACTTCTAAATCGCAGCCTTTTGAATATATGAAAAAACGCCCACATGGAGTAAACAAACAATCATAAAATCACAATCGAATGGTAATAATAATATTTCAGAAGCGATTACTTCGATTTGAGTACATGACAAACAAATAAAGCACGAATTTATTCAAACGATATTTATAGAAGCTGAAACAATAAAGAAACAAATAATTAAAAGGCTAGTTCTAATAGAAGATTAGATGTTAAAAATTAAAAAAAAAAAACTTTAAATAAAAATCCCAAAAACGTCATTTAATTCCACCCGGGCGAATTTTATATTTTATATGAAGTGGATTCAAAATAACCGACACAGATGGACCAATGTTGATAAGCTGATTCAATAAGATCCAATGAGGACCAAAAATATAAAATTGCAGGCAATTTAATAGAACAAAGTGTCTAAAATTTCCAAATATAGGGGCCAAAAATATAGTGGCTACTCTAAACATTCCAGTAGTACTAGCAACCAATGTGCAAAATTTTTAAAACTACATTTTAAATATTGCGAGCTCGAGAAATAGGCATAGAATTCGATCCCTTAAATAAGAAATGAGGTTTCCTGAAAGTACAGCGGATTTCTGAGTTTCAACTAAAAATTGTCCAAAAACCATTGAGCTGAGCAGTATAGACGGACGGAACTGGCCATATGCTAAGCTACACAACTACCATGAAACTCCAATTTTCTGCGGATCTATATTTCGTGTTTGAGCAATATGTCGCAATTTTTGCATCAACTTGACTGATTATTTTCCAAATTTTATTTTCCCGCGGTGAATATTTACATCACAAAATGCCTTGTTTTTATTTTAAACAGAAAGGTCTCGTTTGATTTGACCCGCTGAATATTAACCAATCACTATCAAATCACCCCTTCTAATTAGTTGGGCAGACTTCCTTTCCCATGCAAAATTTGTGATGATCGGCTTATAATTTTGGCGTCTAGAAAACCAGACAAAAAAGTTTTCGGTTCATTTCATTCCAGAAATATCAACTGATCAAAATCGAAAACAAGTAAAAAGGTATCAGTCGGTTTGCGTAGGTCTTCGGTGTTACACACAGGTTTTATTATTAGATGTATATATGTTTATAGATGTTCTTATCAAAGAGGTTTCGGATTTAATGTCCGCTTCAAATAAAATATACAAGTTAATATAAACCCTTTTTGGGGGAGGTACCAGAGGAGAGGGTGGACTTCAGACTTGACCTAGGCTTAGTAAAGATAATTGTGCAAAGTTTGGTTAAATCGGATTTAGTTTGGATTTATAAATATTGAAAATATTGACCCTTTGTGGGTTACTCCCTTCGAGGATTATCGTGCGCACCAGCAGGCTAGACAGACAAACGGACATTTGTATATCAACTCCAAATTCTCCGAAACGGATTTGGTTAAAAGAAACATTAGACCAAATGTTTCTTTGGAACCAATATTTCGATGAGGCACATTTTTGCAGTAACAAAGAATATAATAAATTTGTTGATCGGATCTTCTTTGGCAAGAATCGTCCTGCATGCAAAATTTCGTGACAATTGGTCCATTACTGAAACCTGAATTGTGTTTACAAATTATAATGGGCGGATATACATGTTTAGATCGAATTTTGTTTTCCCGATATGAACATTTATACCAAAAAACCAACCTCTTTTATTTTCTGCAGAAAAATCTTAATAGGGTGTAATGCAGTAAATGTGTACTATTTTGTAACAATTTTTATTATTATTTTTTTAAGCATACACCTGTAAGATGGATTTAATAAAAGAAAATGTTTGAAGTAAAAATATTATTGAGTATACGAATGGATTAAAATTTTGCACATAACATTATATTATCTATACCGTGAGAAACCCATCAGTAACATTTTTTTGGTACATCCCCAACAAATGGTGAAGATATTGAAAATGTATAAATTGTATATGAATTCAGTAGAGCATATGATTAAATCTAATATTTTGGACTTGACATTGCGATCTTTTCACAAAACATAGAACTTTGATTTTTTCACATTGTGACCTCAGCAAAATTGTCGGATTTGGTCCAAATATGCACCATTTTGTTGTACATATTTGTTGCCATTTTATATAGGTAACTTCATAATGCCTCTCTCATTTTTAATTGCAAGTCCTGTTCACTATTTGCAAAAAACTCCTAGTAAATGCCAATTTTTTATCATAATTGAAGACATTTTACAATGCATTTGAAGATTTAAAGGATAAGAATATGAATTGAAATAATTTTGTTGTTGTTTTGTAGTTGTATGCATTAAAACTTCCCAACCAAACTCCTGCGAAGTTTCAAAATTCGGAATAAAATGTGTGTGTGCCTATTTTTTTTTTGGTGTTTACATGCAAATTTCAACGACTATTTTTGTGATATCAGCAATAACTGAAAAGAGAACATACCATGGCGTCGATTGGTAATATAACCATTGTAGAAACTCGAAACAACAAGATTTACAATAATGTTGGCTACTCCTTGTTTAGGAACTACTTCCAGTCCATCAACTTGAGCAAGCGTGGCCTTCAAAAGAATTAGGTGGGACTTTAACATCACAAATTAGATTGAACTTAGGAACTACTTATGAGAAGCAAAATTTCACTTAATTGGCTGTATAAAAAGGTAGTAATTTCAGTGATATAGGTTTTGGTTTGCATTATTTACATGGTTAACCATTAAAAATATTTAAAATGTATTGTATTTTCTCTTCAAATGATTAATAACACGTATTTTTAACATAGTAAATAACATTTCAATAAAAATGAATGCACCAAACAAAAAACATCTAAATAATTATATAATAAAATATTTTTTTACCAAATCGAAATTTTCACTTGAAAATTTAAAGGGACGTACTTTAATTGTCAGTAATGTATTTACTTTAATTGTTTTCAAAATGTATTTATTTCTTTGAAACCGACAGTGACCTCCTTGAAAAATCAACATTCAATAAGTATTTTGGATTAATGGTATCACCCGAATTTTAGGCTTCTTGTTCGACGCCGCCAAAATAATATCATTTTTAATTTAGGTTGTAATTTTTAATAGTTAGTTTTTATAGTAGTAATACCACTTTTTTTTCACCTTGCCCTCTAGACCGGAAACCGATTTTCCTCATTGTCGAGTGTTAACTTTGAGAAAATTGAAGAATAACCAAACAAGAAGAACCTTAAGTACTCTGTCATAGTTTTTATTTCACTTCAATTTTTGTTCTCAATTTTTTAAACTAAACCAACAGAATCTGTCCGCATAGCCCCGCATTTTTAATTGGCTGAAATGCCATGTTTCCTTGTAATTGTTGGTCATGTTATTATGACGAGAGAATAGTTTTTTTTTCAGTTTTCGCTCGGGAGATACTGAAAACAATTTTCTTTTCTTTACTTTATTTCCTTTTCTGTTGTTTTCCTTTCGTTGGTGCTGGTTTTTCTCTTCTTCGTATCTTCAATGTGGTTAATTTGCAACACATTTTAAATGTTTGTGGGTCTATTGAGAATTTTCGCACTTAATAATATTCAGATTTTTAAGCATTATCATCTTGCGGAATAGTTGTGGCGTATGGTGTGACCTTGGAAGAATAATTAAAAAAGTGTTTATAGGACAATGGCGGAATTTTTTAAAGAGAAAGAAAATAATAAAACAGAAGAGTGTGACAAATATTATTATTGTAATTTAAAAAAAAGAGGATATGTATTAATGTATATTTCATATGTTTCATTTTCGAATTTCGGGACGAAGCTTTCAGCATCTCTAGATTGTGGGTCACTGAATCCAAAAAATTTATTTGTATCCTTTTTTCTTATCAGGATAATCGACAGGATCATTTTTTTTGGGGCTGTGAAAGGAGTTTTTATATTGATCTATATGAGTGTGACCATATGGTCACGCTAGCACAGCTCGGGTTAAGAATAAAGTCCCGAATAATTTGTATGTAATATTTTAATAATAAAAATATTAAGAACAAATTTCCATTCCACAATAAATGTTTGTCCCTTTTCCATATACGTATGCGCATCTATAAATTCTGTGTGTGTATGTTTTAATTTCATATCATAGAAAATCCTCCTGCTTTTTGTCTCACATACATTTTTTTTTTAAATATTACTCGAATGTCTCTCTTAATGGATCTCCGTTCCATTGAACTTTGTCAACTACTGCCAGTCTCAAGCTATAAAATATGTTTTAATTTTTTGTCGTTGTGCTACCTATAAATCCTAGGCATAAAAATGGACTCATAAACATAATTACGTGTGTATTGGCGGCAACAAAAGGATTGAAATACAATACAATTAGCAAACAAGCACACACACACACATACAGACAAACATAAATAAAATGGCAGGAAGCAGAAAAACGACAGCTTCTTTAGACACAACAAAGACTGTAACCTAAATACTGGAACGTAGAAAAGGCGGCATGGAAGCATTGTCTTCCATGAAATTTCACACGAATACTAGGACAATGAGAAAACCAGTGATGACGATGCTGCTGTTATTTAGTTAGTGTTTAGTTCCTGCTATAACTCGGTTTTTGTATTATGTCCAAAGTCTACATCATGACCATCATGGAAGCCGCGAAAAACTACTCCCACTCTTTACAGCTTCTAAATATTCTCAACTTAGAAGCCTTTGCAAAAAATGCTAATTTCTTGTTAGTGATTTCTCATATCCGTCGAAACAATGACTTTTTCATTTTCTCTGTTTATCTTTGGCGTTGTAATGTTGTTAGCCGCTCGAATGGAGTAAATGTCCTTTTAAAATAATAATGATGAAATCGCAGTTGTATGAAGGAGGGATAAAAATATTTTTTTAGTAAATTTGGAAGTAACGAGGATTCAGCTTCATAAACTTTAAAACGCGAATGGTGTAATAATTAGGGGCCAAATATGTCAGTCGCCAAATAACAAAGCAGTACTGTTGGAAGAATTAAATCCCCTGCTTAAACAAAATGGCGTGACGATTAATGCCAGACAAAACCATGATGACTTGTTTTAATATTTCAAATAAAATCGTTGGTCTATTTGACCCACAAAAAATTGGATTTCTCTGTGTAAAAGTGTGTTTAAAATTTTTGGTCTGTAGACTGACAAAACAAACAGATCATCCTAGTCAAAAACGTCAAAAACCTCCAACATGAAATTGATCGGAACTTTTATATGGGGATTTGATATGGTAACATGATGTAATAGGAAAACGAATTGCCATGCTCTTGCTCAAGTTGGAAATTCTCATCAAAATTACAGCGAAAATTTGGTGTATTTAAAATACAATCAAGTGGTTTTGCTTATATGAGGACTATAACGAAGGGATACATAATCTACACTAATAAAAAATATTAAAGTAATAGACTGACTTAACGATTCATCAACGCCAAGACGAACATGAACACTGAAGTTAGAATCTTCAAATTTGGGGTGGATGTCACTCTTGGTCCAAAGGTGTCGGATAAGGCTGATTTTTGCAAATCCGTTCAAGAACGGCACGAAAAGTACTAAATGAAATTTGAATTTTGGATGAGCCGATAGAGCTGAGATCCTGAAATTTAGTGTTATGGTCATTGTTGGGTCGTAAGATTAGGTTATGAAGGAAGTTTTGGAAAATTGTACTAATGTGTACTAAATGGTACCAATAGTGAATTTGGGTGAACCGATATAGTTGAAATCTTGCAATTTGAGATTAGGATCACTGTTAGGGTGTAGGATTGGGATATTTACGAAGAATTAGAAATTCATACTAAAGTGTTCGAAATGCTACTAAATTTGGTACAATTATATTTGGGTGAAGTGATAGGGCTGGCATCCTGAAGTTGGGAAATATGATTTCTATTGGATTTATGTTAATATTGGGAACCACATGATACTCCACAGAACAACCTGTAGACTGGTTATACCTGATTTAAATAATAATGTTCGGGCGAAAGTAGCGTTGTATAATAACACCAGAATATCTCCAAGGCACAACTATTTAAAAAAGTTAACAACTATTAAACCTATCTGTTACAAATTTTAACATGTTATTCTTGACCTAGGTAGCTATAGTATGAACTAGGAAAAATGTAATCGGTCACGATCTTTCTTATCGCCATCTTGGTTTTTGATCGAAAATGGACGATTTTAGAGGGAAGTCAATAATCCTAGATGTACTCTTTCTAGAGATTGAAATTTTGAGATTTGGATATTCCAGTAATCGGTAATCATGCCCTTCGATGAAAATCTTTTCTTTTGAAATCGAGAATGGGGGGTCCCCTAATAAAATTTTCTTTGTGGGATGGATTATCGATCTCCCATTAATATCTTACCGACTACAAGTAGGAGTCAATAATTTTTATTTGAACTTTCTACACCCACCACCTTAAGATGTATATTTTTATTTTATTTGCATATAAATATTCTGGTTGTAAACATCGATTTAGATTTTAAATATACGGAAAAGGGTTTATAAACAATATAAAATTTGAAAATTTTAAAAATTACATTGACATTGCAAAATGTCATTGTAATGTAATTGTGCTAAACACACCGAATTTTTAAAATACGGTGAATTCTGATCACTTCTGGTACATCTATTCATTTTGGATCATAATGTTGACATTAAAAGTAATAACAATCTATGACAAAGGAAAATAATTAGGAAGACGTGGAAATTAATATGTATGCTGCCTTATTTATGGGTCATAATCCCTATAGTTCTAACTTCGAGTCTAAATATCAAACTAATTCCCTTAAACACCTTATAAAAAATTTAAAAATTTGGATTTTCAATATTATCATACGAATAATTCAGTGAAAAGAATTCGAAAATATTCTTATAATAATTCCATATTAATAGTTCTGCAATATTTTACTAGAAACTCATTCCTGAAACTACTAAAATAGTAAAAATTTCAAGCAAATTTAAGAGAACACAAAACAAAATGGATTTCTCTTTGCAAACTTTTTACTCAAGAAATTTAGGCGAGTAAAATTGGTAAGCTAGAATGCTAAATTCTTATTGGCTGCTGTGTTGATTTGAAGTAATGTCATCTAATTTCGAAATACTTCTGTTCCCGAACTTTTCGATTTGTTTAGTACTCTGAAAGCGATTTTGATATTATTCCCCTTTACAAGCTTTACTATTAAAAAAGTACTGGAACAGAACATATGTTATCTAATTGAGTGGAACATGTGTTAACAAATTTGCCTTCATTTATGTATGACTATGTATATTTAGAAACATCACAAGAAAACACCCATAAATTTCCTTACGATGACACATATATTTTTTCCGTACATTTGACGATTAGACATTATCTCCAGACACCATACAAATGTGAAATTCAATGTAAAAACCAGACTATTTGACCCGTTTTCTGTTTGATCCAATCAACCAGCCAAAATCATTTAAATGCAACTTTAACCTTAAGACATGCATTCAAATCGTTTGGGTTTTGTGTAAACACTTTTCCCTATGCCCATTCCTTCTTCTCCTATTGGTTAAACTTTGACTTCTTCCTTGTCGACGGGGCTTTTTTTTGCGCTTCATTCATTCATTTGTTCCAATCTCATGGCAAAAGAGTTATAAAATCCAGTCATGCAACAGGTCACAAATCATACAACCCCCAAAGATAATGGGTTTCTATTCGTATGACTTGCCATGGTAGCTGTTAGTTTGTTTGAGTGTGTGTGTGAATGTTGTTGAGTTTGTTCCAGTGCTATCATCATAACCATCATCAAAGCAGGTGGTTGTAAATGAAAAAAATGGTCTTTGAAGAGCTAGCTATGGGAAAATGATCAGAATGCACTATGGGATTGAGGATGAGATCTTTATTTGTAAGAGGAACAAATCAATCGGAATTCTTAAGGCGCAAAATAGGCTCCAATTTGAAATTTTTACCCCCAATCGTGGGTTTCTTCAGTTCTGGAACTTGTGGAAAAGCAGGAATTTTTCTATTAGAAGAACAAGATGTATTCTTATAGAAAGCTAAACACACTTTTAATAGAAGGCCAGAAAGTCTTCTTATGGAAGACCGAAAGTTATTATTGTAGAAGACCGAAAAGTATTCTAGGACTAGTAGGAATTCCGGTAGAAGAACACAATTTAAAATTTCACTATGTCTATTTTGGGGAGAGCAAAATGTTTCTTTAAAAAGGATAGAAATTGTTCTAATAGTAGACCTGAATATCCTCCTCTAGAATAACAGGCGGACATCTTTCATAATGCCAGAAGAAGAAGGTATTTTAGTGAAGACTAGAATATGTTCTTACAGACGCTCAGGATTACTTCTCACAGAAGATCTGTATACCATGTTATAGAAAATCTGGATGCATTCTTATAGAAGACCTGAATATCCTCTTGTAGAAGACCATGATGTATACATATAGCGGTCTATTAAGACTTAATTTAGAAGACCAGAAGATCTTCTTATAGAAGGTCGCAATGTATTCAAGGACTTGACTGGATGAAGAGCATTGTTTAAAATATCGCAATGTCTACTTTCTTAAAAAAGGATAGAAATTCTTTTAATAGAATACCAGAAAGATATCTTTCACAAGACCAGAAAAAGGTAGTACTTTACTGAAGACTGGAAAATATTCTTAACGAAGACCAGTAGGCCTTCTTATAGAAGAACTGGGCTCTTCTAATAGAAGATCAGGAGTTTTGCTTATAGAATATCTGGAGGTTGTCTTCCAGAAACATTTCTTGTAGAAGACTTGGAGGAAGGATAGAAATTCTTCTCATATTAGATCAGAAGGTCCTCTTATAGAATACCAGAAGGATACTTTTCACAAGGAAGAATGTTTTTTACTGAGGACTAGAAGACCATGTTATAAAAGACCAGGATGTCTCCTTATAGAAGCTCTGTATGTCTTCTTATAGAAAACCGGGATGCATTCTTATAGAAGACTTGGAGATCTTCTTGTAGAAGAAGTATTGTTAAAGAACCCCTGAAGGTGTTTTATAGAAGACCAGGAGGCCTTCTTATAGTAGACCAGAAGGTGTTCTTATGGAGGACCGGAAGTACTTCTTATAGACGACCAGAAGTATTTTTTATAGAATACTAAAATTACTTTTTTTATAAAATACGGAAAATTTGCCATATTTTTGGAAAAACCCTAATACACATTTCCATTTTGAACTCCAAAACATGATACTGTCCTACTTCCCCAATGTCCTATCTCCATGTAAGATTTATAGCACCGCACATTTTTAAATCCAAATAAAATCTCTTTAGAGTTACTTCAACGCATTGTGCAACAGCAACACAGTCAACAACAACAACGACGCAATGTAAAGCTTTGCAACACACATATTCCCAGAGTCCTAGAGGAAATCACAAACAACAACAACAAATACCAGTACTAAAAGCGAACATACCCAGGTTCTCATGTGTGCCTCCAATGAGCCATGTGTGCCGTGAGGTGAGTGTATCTGTGTGTCGGTGCACCCACTTGACATTATAAAATTTATTGTCGGCGACAGTTTATGCTCAACTGAAGTTTATGACTTGTAAACATTAGATTGAAATACACTGGCTGTCAAGCACACACACAAACACCCGTTCACACTTGGTGATGGAGCTTTTTTGTTTCTCTCGAAATGTTAAATTCAGGTGGAACAGTTCACGCGGTTTTCCCCATTGCCTTCCTTAATCGTCGGTAATAATATGCGGAAAATCATTTTGTCAATTGTTGCTGATAACAAAAAATAATATTGAAATTTGTTATTATTTATGACAATATTGTGGGGAGATGTATTATTTACAACAGACAAACCCTACACCCCATTGTCCATTGTAAATAATTTGTAGCGTTAAGTTGTTCCCATTACACGTGACATAATTGAGTCTGAATTGCATGTGGATTAAAAAACATTCGCTCATTTTTTATTTTAATTTGCTGAGGATTTAGCTGGACGCCCGCCCTGCAGCACGTTGTCATTCTGTGTACTTAAATATGCATAGCCAGTAAAAATGAGATTATACTCGATGACAGAATTTCTGTGTCTCAAGGGTATTTTATTTATTTTGGCTGCTGTGCGAAATGTCGGGTCGGGTCAGTTTAAATGGAACAGAGTAAGCAATGGAAAATTTGAACAAAATGTGTAATATTTTTTAAAAATGGGGAATGTGTGAAAAATATTTAAATATTTAAATATTGCAAAAAAATATTTTCGGAACGAAAAAAGTGGCCGGATTTATTTTTGGTTTCTAATAGGAAACAAAAAATTCTTTTTAGGAGAGGCAAACATTTATTCTTATTAAAAACCAGAAGTTCTATGTATTTAAGACCAGATGGCATTCTTATAGGAAAGCTTGAAGAACCCTCAATGCAGGTCCTCTTGGTGAAGTTTTTATACCCTCAATCGTGGGTTTCTTTACTTTTAAGATTTGTGGAAAATTAGAAGTTCTTATATTAGAATACCAAACAGTCTTCTTATAGAAGGCTCGCAATACATTTACATGAGGATCTTCTTATAGAAAATCACTAAAAGATATTCTTCTAGAAGAACAGAAGTTAAAAAAAATCACAATGTCCACAATGTGAGGAGATCCAAAAGATTTATTAAAGAAGGCTCAAAATAATTTTAATGGTACTCCAGAAGGTCCTCTTAAGGAACACCATAAGGATAACTTTCATAAGGCCAGAAGAAGATATTTTACTGAAGACTGGAAGATAATTAAGAAGAGCACAAGGCCCGCTTATAGAAGACCAGAAGGTCATTTGTAGAAGACATGGAGATCGTTTGTAGAAGACCTGGAGATCTATTTGTCTTTTAGAAGACCTGGAGATGTTAATAGAGAAGACAATGATGTGTTTTTATAGAATTATTGGAAGCCTTCTTATAGAAAACCACTGGACTTCTTAAAGAAGGCTAAAAATGGCTGGTAGACCAGAAGGTTGTTATATAGAATACCAAAAGGACAACTTTTCAACTTTTGTAGAATATTTATACATTCACGCAATGTCCGATCTTCATCAAAACAGTCATGCGTATTCCATGGTCATACCTTTTTTTGTGTGTAAAAATTGGTTGTGTTCGGGTGATAATTGTGGCCTCTAGGACGACCATTAAACAGACAAAATTAAGTTGTTGGTCCATTTTATCCCCTAACCATATGGGTCTTAATTGGCCAGAACCCTCATACATGCCAAATTGTGTGACGATTGGTCCATAACTGTGGCCTGTATCGTGTATATCAATTATAATAGACAGACGAACGTATGCACATACATGTCTAGTTGAGATATGACGATCGGTATACTAAAAAGTGGATCTAGGACCAATGTATATTAAATTTGTCATTCACTGGAGACCCCACAATGTGTATATATTATTGGTCATAATAAAATTCTATGTCGATTCACGCATGGCCCTCTGCATGTCTGTCTATTGAAATGACGATAGAGGTCGTAATATTTTAGGAAGAGTTCTGAAATTTTGCACACACATTGATAGTACTCCTAGAACGATTGGTATTGCAAATGGGATATATCGTTTCAGGTTTTATTACAGGCCCAAATAACGGCAGCTCCACTATTAGCTATTTTAAGAATTTCAATTACCTTTTTCCCACGTATTTTCAGTATGTTCAAGGTCCTATGATAACTTAAGCTTTCTCCTAGCAGCCCTGAATTATTACAGATATTTTGATTGTTACCCTCATAGAGGAGGGTATAAAAAGTTTGGCCGGGCCAAACATAACATCGTTTTTACTTGTTACACCATATTTTCTAAAATACGACAACCCCTTGACACCTGCCGAAGCATAAAATCTAACTCATATTTTGTCTCAATATTAAAACCCTTTTGAAAACGCAAACTCTAAATCTAATAAGTTAGCTAAGAAGTATCCCCTCAACAGTGAACCAGAAATGCTGATTTAACCACATTTGAATTAACCACACAAAACATCGTAAACTTAATGAGTCGAGAAGGTCATAAAACTTTTCCAACTAAATCAGCAAGTCTTTAATGTCAGCGACACAAACGCCACCGCACATGGCCTTTTTGGTGACAACCTGAAACTAATTTCGTTGTTATGGTAAACCGCTGAAGAGGAATCTGCTCCACCTGTATACAGGATTAGCTTTAAGAAAATAATGATATTCCTTCTTAGCTATTTTTTCTTCTCAAAATTAAAATTCCTGGCATTCTTTATGAACGAGATCTTGTGTGCATTTTGTCAGGCTGTGCAGTGCATTTTGCATGGTGGAAACATTTTGGGCACCTGTTCCCGGGTGAATATCTCATAAGGTAAGGCAAAACTTATGGATGATGCTCTTGAAAGAGGTTTAGTATGTTGTGTTTATTAAAAATGTTGCAATATGGAAAGAAACATAGGGAACATGTCAGCTCTTAGATAATATGAAATAAAAAAATATTTATATGTTGAGGGTGATTATATAAAATAATTTTCCAAGGAAGATTACTCAATTGAAATTGAGAAAACAACTATCAAATTTTATAACTCTGTTATAAAAAAAGAAAAAGAACAATTTGAAAAAATATATATTTTGAAATAAATCTTGTGAATTTCATAATAATTTTGACTAATTGTTTTGAGTTAAAGAATAGTCTTCTCATTGTCCACATTATTTTTTCCTCACAAATTAGTTCACTGCAACGTATGAGTAACACCATGAACATCATAAATATTACTCATTCGCATCACGACTGCTTCCTGGATTTGTTACTATAATTTAATTGTTCACTACAATTTATTAAATAATTAAACATTTACAAAAAAATACACATAAAATTACGCTCATTATAAATAAGTTAAATAAGTGTTCGAACAACCTTTACAAATCCACTACGAAGAAACTGTGGAAATTTAGTGGACCCTTGCAATAACAATCAACATTGATTTGAACGTGACATTGTATTAATCGCCAGGGCTATTACACTCACTTCGTTTGGAGGGATACATTTCATGGACTAATTAATTGAATGAAGACCCAACATCACCTCCTGCTCTCTCTGTCTCCAGACTTCATGGTTTATTTACATGGCATTGGTATTAGAATATATATTGTGAGTATATGTGTGTGTGTCGTTTGTTGTTCATTGCCAACGGAACTGATTTAAATATCATTGACCTTCAGTCATCTAGTCCTTTTATATGAGGAAGTAAAATAACAAAAGGGAACAAACGAAAACAACAAGACAAGCCAACTAATAAACATTAAGGTGGCACATTGTTACGACAATCATATCCTTCTTATGTATTTTAATACCTTATATATTTCAATTAAGATATGTGAAAGAGGCTAATTGGTATTTATAGAGCAGTTAGTAGACGTTAAACAGCTGTTGGGTTATGTGCAGAGGAAAGTAGTAGTTAAACAGGAAATTATTTATTAAAGTGTGAACTATAATATAGGGATAGTCAATTGACTTAAATGAAGACACAAATCGATTATAATTGACACAAGGTACCCAAAGCAGTTCTTCTCTACTTTCGAAGTTTTTATTTGAACATTTAAAAAAAATATAAAATACTTTCAAATATGCGTTACTAGCTGTGTGGTGAATATGAAATTATTTGTATTCCATTTACCATAAGGTGAGGGGTACAGTATTTTGGTCACATTTCGATATATTTGTTGGAAACCCCAAAAGCAAAAACATTATAATTAGCAAATGCAGTAGTGATATAGCTTTAAATTATGTACAGATATGATATGTCTGATCATGCTTTCAGTTAGGCCCTATAGAACATACTTTAAATTTGATTATTATTGTCGTAAATATTCTCAATGGTAATTTTGACATGTACTCCTGTTACTGCTCTTCGAAGCATAGGGCTTATAATTTCGTTTATCATTGTTTTTATTCCACCTAAGTAGATGATAGGCTTCTTATAGCATGTCCTAGGTGATGGGGCTGCCTTGAAACAAGACCGCCTTGAATTTGTATACACTACATCACTATGTGGTAAGGGCATTATAGATGTGTGTGGCCACAAAAATTTGTAACACCGCCAGATATTGATTCTAGACCCACATTTTAGTATACCGATCAGTGATCGTCATATCTCGCTAGCTGGGTCGATATAGACATATGTGTCCGTCCATCTGTCCATTACAATTTGCAAACACCACACAGGCCACAGTTATTGATCAACCGTCACGAAATTTTGCATGTAGGACGGGTTCTGGCCAAAGAAGAGCCCTATTGTTTTTGGTAATGATCCGTTAATTTATAGTGGATGAAATGGACAAAAAACTTTATTTTTTGTGGCTTGAACACCACGAAATTTTACACAGAGAAAGTGATCTGACCACGAGGCAAATGGACCCATACTTTTGTGTGAATAATTACAAACTTTGCATTCTATCGCGTATAAATTTACTCTAGAAGGATATATACAGAAGAAGTTGACAGTATATCCAAGCATAGTGGTTGATCTTTAAATTAATACCAATTATATTGGTGTATGTCCTCGTATGTCGAGTTATAACTAAATATTTACAGGGGTCTACATATTCCTATTTTGATTATTATTACCATTACCGCACTATAGGACAGAAATGTGACGCTGACAATGACCCCACCCCAAAAAAAAAAAAACAAAATTCGGAAAATATGTCAGTGTGTAGTTGTGTAGAGTATGTGTAGAGTTGTAGTTGTGTAGAGTATCATATTGTCGGTCCCTTCCGACTATACTGCTTCGATCATTTTATTTATAATGTTGCCATGTTTCCTTTAGTAGCATGTTAGGCTACGGATGGATTTCACCTGGGTTGTGCCTCATTTTGTAAATATTCGAAAACCAATTGGAAAGATTTTTTCCCTCCTCCGCTGAGATCCGAGGTCCATCGATTATCTCAAAGCATAAATATGTATCATAGGTCTATATTATGACTCCCCTTTTTCGGTGTTAATTTTTTTTTTTTTTTTTTTTTGATTTACTTCGAATCTACTGTAATTCTAGAATGACCCTACACAATTTCAAGTGAAAATCTTAAGAACTCTTGAAGATATAACCGATTTATTGTGTCAGCACCAAGGGACGGCAAGAGTGGTTCTCAAACTTTAAACACATTTTTCTCAAAGCGAATGGCGGGCACGATAACTCAAAAAATAAAAATCCAATCGGTCCCAAATTTTGACACGTTTCTCTGGGAGCTCTCGTATGAACTAGGATAAAGCCAATCGGTGAAGATCTTCCTTATTTTTTAACATAGTTTGTGGTCAAAACGAGGCGATTTTCTAGAAAAAAAAAACAAAGTTCCGCCATTCGGTTAATTGTTGTGCGAAGTCAATAATCCTAGTTCATACTAGAGCCAGACAAGTACACTCTCCGTTTGAATTTTCGGATTCCGATGTTCCAGTGAGGAGTTATCATGCTTATCATGTTTCCTTAAAGGACAAGATTTTTTTTTGTAATTAACGAAAAATCCTTCTTTTCGACGGCCGGCAAGATTTCTGATCACTGGAACCTCGGCAGATCTTGACCGATTATATTTATTCCAGTTCATACGATAGCTATATACGCACAGAATAACGTGTGATTTTGAACGTCATATTAGATAAATAATTCTCCAAAATTTTAACCGTTTTGTGAGGAGGGTAACAGTGAAGTTGGACCTATGTAGCCTATATAATTGCACAAAACCTATATTAAATATAAATATTGAAGTCTGCCATGCTTAGACTACACAGGATTTACTATTCGTTTTAAGTAAGTTGACCCTCTGTGGGAAGGTACTAGAAGAAGTTGCCCGGATTAAGAAAATCCCCAATTCTCGATTTGAAATTTTCAATATATTGAAGACTTGTAACTAGTAACTAAATCCACCAATTGATAGGACAGTTCGATCAGGAATCCCTTAAGTAAAACTACCGAGGTGATAATTTTTAATTAATTTTAAATTTTCAGTATAAAAATGGCATGCATGGATGGAATAATAAATGTTTTCAAAAATTTGTTCACCGAAATTGTGAGATTTAAAAGTGGGGTATATATAAAAATTTAATAGGCTAGAGATTCTATTTCGTTGACAACATCTTCCGTTAAAATATGTAAATCTTTGGCATGTATTACAAATTATACCACAAGCCACTTCTACTCCAAACGTTCTGTCAATAAAAAGTCTCTAATATTCCAATAATCCCCCCTTTAACAAATTATCATTGATAGGATAATATTATTGAAAGTTTAAACAAAATACCGAAGATAACTGAATTTATTAATGCCAATTTATGTTGCTTTTCACGCTCCTCTACGACAATGTCAAAGCCGTGTCAAGTGGTTGGAATATTTTGCAATAAAACACTAAAATAAGGGTGCGAAAAATGTGTGCAATTCTTACATGTTTC
The DNA here is from genome assembly GCF_032173495.1 of Musca vetustissima. Lineage (NCBI taxonomy): Eukaryota > Metazoa > Arthropoda > Insecta > Diptera > Muscidae > Musca > Musca vetustissima. The sequence continues at coordinate 696,445 of NW_026887821.1, read as the reverse complement.
AACTGGTGGCATGTAAATTAGACATGAAAAAAAGTCCCGCCGATGAAGATGAATGGATTGGGAAAAGGGCGTGTTTTTGTTTTTGCCACAAAACAATTCTAATGTGCTTCATGTTTCACTTCCATTTTTTTAATATATGCGGTGGAAATAACTCAAATTCCAAAGTGCTTAGAAGTACTTTAACTTGTCAGAATGTCAGTTTAGCAGCGAGCGTTATATCCTTTAACAATGAAGAAGGAAAGCAAAAAAAACAGCAACAAAAAAGACGAAGGGTGTTAGCAACATCGAGACTGATAAAAGGGACATTAGCCCAGGATGGATTGCAAAGATGCAGGATTCTGTAGTTAAACAAATATCAATGGATACAACAACAACAAACACCCACCCGTCCAAGACACAAAATTCCAACAGCAAAGAGAAATGAGCAGGCGGCGAGACAAGCATACCAAGAAATTTGTTAATAGTGGCACTTTTCCTTGAGCTGGGGTATCTGCTCGGCAGTATTAAAGATGTGTCACAGCTTTGCTATGCTTACAAGAAATTTATTTATTTTTTTTTTTTTCAAAAAATGTCCCTACATTTTCTCCTTGTCGTAACTAGAGCTTGCTAATATTAACAATCCACCAATGGATATCACATCGCAACCCATAAAATATTTTAAAGAAGGAACAAAAAACAATAAGAACTGTTGACAGCGTAAATACCAAACAAAGTAGATAAAAAATACTTTAATAGCTAATATAGCCTTAAGTCTTCCTTGTGCCCGGTATTTTGAAGAGGTGGTTTTCCGCAAAATAAATTGTGAAGTTTTTTTTTTCTTCAAAGGAAATTACTTCCTTCCTGTTACAAACCAAAGAAACACAATTATTTGTTTGCAATGGTTATTTTTTGTCAAAGCGTTTAAAGGCCAGGGTGAGTTTGATTGAAAAAAAAAAACAAATATATACATATTTCATCACAATTTCGGTTAGAAATAAAAATCTCTAAAGAAATGTAAGAAAATAATGTCTCTAATGAGGATTATATAATTTTTGTTTAAAGATATTTTATTTCTTATTGGACTATTTTTATTTCTGTTGTGTTAAATACTTTTGTTTTCACTAGAAATTCGTTTACGTTATGTTTAATGGACAATGAGTCCATTATCCATTTTCTTTAAAGTCTGGTCACTGTCAAAAAGGGGAGGATGTGCTTTTTTGGTTATGTTTTTATTTTATGGTTTAAATTGTCAATTAATTTGTAAACCAACCAAACAAGCAACCAAAAAACTCAAGGGGAAATTCTTTGGCACGGACTGTCGTTGTAATCTATCAGCCCGAGGACATTATAAACAAGATTAAGAACTTCTTGATTGGTGATGGACGAAATAAATTGTTTGACCTTCTGCGCATATAGAACAATATTTTGGGGAGGGTCAAATAGGTGGAGCTTAATAAAGTTATCTGCTGGAATTTGAAAAGCTAACAATAATATTGATTTAAAGATTGATTGTTATGTGTGGTTAATGCCACATATTTGTGACGTACTCAAAATAATAACTGGATTTCGTTTGTCAAATCAAAGAAGCTTAACAAAGATGACATATGAATTTAAGGATGAAATCAGTTTGATGAAAGTCATATCAGATAATTAATTTTCCAGATTGTGAAGGAGGTAACTGTGATGATGGACCTATATAACCTATATAATTTGACAAATCTATATTCAGTTTAGATCACACACGAATTACTATTCGTTTTATGTATGTTGTCCACCTGTAGAAAGATACCCGGAGAAGTTGCCAGAAGTTGCTTTTTTGTAATTAAAAAATCCTTCAAGCAGGCATGATTCCGACGGCTGAAACATTTAAAAAGATCAGATATTTAAAAAGATCACACGATAAACTGTCACATTGTCTGAATTCTCGTTCAGTATTGAATGGCTCGGAGTGGTCCTTTTCGACTTTAGCTGCTAACCTTGCAGGAATGCCGAACACAGACATGACTTTAAACATCTTCGAGCGCAAAGGGATGTCGAATACGGCTTTATATTCGACGAATAGGTGGAATGACTTGATGTGTTTTTAATGGGTCAGATGGTTAATCTGGTCTATAGTTGATTTGCCGTATTGATATGATCCAATAATATCATTGACCATTGGCTGCAGTCGTTCACACAGCACGCTGGATAACACGTTATATGCGATGGGAAGGAAAATTATTTTTGTATAGTTGACAGACATCGTTTTGTCCCCTTTTAGACATGCATACCTTTAGACTGATTGTACTAATCTGTTGATGCTTCTGACCACCGGTCTTGAATAGTTCGACTTGTAACCCTTGCCACCTGTCGACCTCATCTTGGTTAGGTGGTATACAATATATACCATCATCTCTTATTGGTTCTGCGGCATTTTTTTCACTGCTACTATTTGGTACCAGAAGCTGTGCAAAATGCTCCTTCCAGATCCTCAACACGCTATCTGGATCTGCCACCGGGTTTCTTTCTTCGTCTCTACGGGAGGATGTGCGAAGTCAATCGACTCAATGTTGTTGTCAGATGTTTCTTCATGGAGGCTGAATTTTTCGTCGGTGGGGCCGAACAAATGTTTCACCCCAATTCTAGTAGAAATTTAATGTCATGTCCAGGGCAGCAGTCGTGTGCTGTTTCTAGGCGCTCTTAGAATATGTCTTTGGTCTGCTCATATTCTTCTTTTGCCGGATCATGGGCGCAAATGAGGCTGATTGAGAATAAAATCGCTTTCCTGTAAAGCAATTAATCGGCTTTGTACTACATGAGTACATCCGCCAAAGCAAAAATTGCGTCAGTTCTGAACAAAGTGCGCAAATTCCAAGTGCAGATACGTCGATCATGGTCCTTTATAAGTTTGCGGGAGTCGTCAACATTAGGGGAGTTTGGTTTTCTTTTTCGTTGCTTTCTCATAGGGGGTTTCCGAGTGTGGGCAACTAACCCGACGCTCAATCCATTTTCATAGTTCTTATGGTTGAACTCGCGGCATATATCAGCTCACTATTTCAACGGGCAATTAAAATAGTTACCCCAGGTGACACCGCGGGGAGGTCAATGTCCATGATTGAGATAAAAAAGGGACCAAGATAAGCCTGGGCTTTGTCATGTTAAAGCCAATCAAAGCCACACCTTACGTTACCTCAATTTAATACGCTATGCATAATTCCGTGTAAATAGAAAGAAATATAGGGACTCTGAAGCATCAATTATATAAGATCGGCCGAAAATATATGTGGGAGTTATACCTAAATCTGAATCGATTGCAACGTAACTTAACACACGCTATTCTATTCTTATAGCATGCGTTATTCCAAATTTCTTCTCTATCGGACTTACTTTGGGAGTTTACCTAAAACCGGCCAAATATATATGCATGAGAGCTATATCTAAATCTGAACCGATTTCAACGAAACTTAACACACATCAATCTGGACTCAAAACATGCAACATTTTGTGTAAATCGAATGAAATGTATGGACTTTGGTACACCATTTATATAAAATCTGAAACGACTTCAACGAAACTTAAGACACGTTATTTTTTATTAGGGTATTTTTTCTCAATCGGACTAACTTTGGGAGTTTGGTGGACCATTTACCTAAAATGGGCCGAAAATATATATGGGAGTTATATCTAAATCTTAACCAATTTTAACGAAACTTTACACACTTTATAGTCCCAATTTAGTACGCTACGCAAAAAGTCGTTTCAATCAAACAAACTTTGGGAGTTTGGTTGACCATATACCCAAAATCGTCCGAAAATAAGTGTGGGTGCTATATCTAAATCTGAACTGATTTTTTTCCAATTTGTCTTTGGGTCTAATAAATGAGCTGTGTCAAATTGCATCTGATTCTGTAACACATATCCCAATTATATCTCGAGTCCTTCTACATCTTCTTCGTCCTTATGAACCGTAAACTACTACCACTAGACGAAATTTTTTACCTACACATATTTTACAAAAATGACGCTCATATGTTCATATATAGGACCCTCAAAGACAAGAAATCGAAATTTGTAAATGTGTATTTAATTGCTTCTTTTGCCCGAACCGTGCTCAGAAAACCTTATATCTACAAACACTAAGAACATTTTCGAATTTTTGTAATCCATGACATTTCTCAAAACTTCACAATGTTAATTCTTCTCAATTTATCAAATAAAATTAAATAGTACTAATGACTTTTATTACAAAAATAAGAAAATGGCACTGTAAAATGTCCATAACATTGCAAATATATACTATTTGTTATTCCCCAAATAATGTTGATGGTAATACAGATGTTCCTTGCATATGGTCATCGTAGTTGAGATTAATTTAAGATATTGACCCAAGCATTGTCATGTCAATGGTTATTCAATTTCAAGTGATCGTCAAGCATCATTAAACACACTTGCACACAGACACCCACACACAAAATCAAACCTTCTTCCCCCGAATAACCAAAAATCGCTTTACTAAATACCTTGATGTGTGTTATTTGTTTACTTTCAGCTACACCCACCCCGTAAGAAAAGTCATTCTGTTCTGATTCCCCCACCCCTCAGAACAAAAACATCCTCACAATGAACAAGTGTTTTGTTAGTCTTTTGATGTTGGCCTGTTGTGTGAGTGTGGCCTACAGTGAACACAGCTACAATGAAGACGCCGGCGATAATGGTCCCGCCACAGGCGCAGACAGTGTCAATTCGTTGTTCAATACAAATGTAGATGCCAGTAGTGCCGATACCGATGTGGCTAAGGACAATTTGGACAAACGAGTGGAACGTTATGCCTTCGGTCTGGGCAGACGTGCCTACACCTATACAAATGGCGGTAATGGCATCAAACGTTTGCCAGTCTATAACTTTGGCCTGGGCAAGAGGGCACGTCCTTACTCCTTTGGTTTGGGCAAACGTTTCGATTATGATGATTATGAACAAATGACAGAAAATGCCAATCTAATGGCAGCCAGAGGTATGTTGGCTGGATACGGAACAATGAATGGTATGTTGTAGCTCTTTGAAGAAGAAAAACAATTTTGTTACAACATTTAATTTATTTTTCTCTACTCCGCAGATAACAAGCGCAATCGTCCCTACAGTTTTGGTTTGGGTAAACGTTCCGATGATGGTCAAATGTACTCAAGACCCTATGGTTTTGGTCTGGGACGTCGTTAAACACCATTAGCAAACACCTTTAGACTTTGTTTTGGCCAGTTGAGGAATATTTCAAAGGAAATTCCCCCGAACATATTTTTTTCGTTTTGTTTCCAGCCTAAATTTCCTTTGAAATGTGACTTCAACCAGAGAAGGCCATCACAAGGAAGCAAGCAAGCAACCAACCAATTAACCTGCAACACCCTCTACCAAAAACCACGCATAACTAAAGCAACAATTCGGGAATATTCTAATGGAGATAGTTTCATTTGAAGGGATAACAAACAACAAATCAAAACCAAAGAAAAAATTAAAATAAAAAATGAATTCTAAGGCAGCCAAATATAAGAAAAAATTATTTATAAAAAAATAAATGTTAAAATTAAATAAAAATCTTAAGCAAATAAAAATTTAAAGAATTTATTTTATCTGTTTTTGTTTAATATTAAAAAATAACATTATAAGGTGTAGCCTCCTTATTTAGTGTTTTAGATTGAGTGCCATTTGCAAAATATTCTAATCAACATTCAGCAGAAAATAATTATAAAAAAACAAATCTAAAACTCAATGTCAATGTTTGAAAACAATTATTTAAACAAAAACCAAAAAACATATATTTATATATAAAACACACAAAGAAATGTAACCACACAATTGAAAATCAGACAACAAATATATCTAAACCTAAGTTCAATTAAATTATAAAAAATATATTAATTTTAGCCAAAAACAACTAAATGTGTTATCTGTGTCATTTGAGCAAAAACCAAGAAAATAAATAATAAAAAAAAATTGTCAAGTCGTTTCCGGAGGAAATAATCACATAACACACGATCTGATAAGAAACTGTCCTCATCGTTCGTGCATTCGCGGTTTATTGTCAACAGAGCCAAAACAAAAAATAATCATCAAAGAAGAAAATAATTTAATAATAATAAAAAAGTAAAAATCTTCAAACTAGTCAACAAACTCCCATCATTGAAAGCCGCCCACACTCCACTCCACTTCCTTCCTTACTTTTTTGTCTCTGTACTTTTTTTGCTGTCTCTGCTAAGAAAACTGACTAACATGTCAACGAAAATTAACATCAATAACAAAATAAATTAATTAATTGTAAATAAAATGTTTAACATTCATGTACTATACAACAACAATTATCAAACAAAAAGTAATAAATGAATACAAAATATATATAAAAAACAATGTAAGCAAATAAAATATATTTAAACAAAAAGGTATCAATAAAATATATATTATCTCAATGTTGAATAAATTTATTTTCAAGTAAAGTCGTTTTGAAGGCAACAAACAAAATATTGGATACATAATAGGAAGTATAGGTTCTAAAAGTAACATTTTTATACAGACAAGAAACATCAGTAATCAATGCAATTGAGACGAACGGTCTTAAAATATACTCGCACAGGAAAATGTGCAGCAATTCCAATGGAGACGTTTAGAAAATCGGTCCAATAAAAAATAAAAATAAATATATCTCAACCGATTTTCAGCAATTTTGATAAGGTCCTTGAACAAAAAAAAATGAGCTATGCCAGACAGCATTTTAAACAGCTTTTCTTGTAATACCAAGGTATATTGGATCTAAAACAGTTTATGAGTGTGTTCCATTTCTAACCATTCGAACAGTATTTGTAAATATTTTACATAACGGTCTAAAATAAAACTAAGTTGGTGTGTCATCTAGCGGCGAGTAGTTCAAACTATACAACCTATATGTTTGTCAAACTGTATAAATGTTCGAAATGTAGGTGGCGGTAATAATGGCATTCTAGGAGTATTTTAAAATTTGTAAACTCGAATCTTAAGGGGACCCCCCATTCTCGGTGTCAAAATTTTTTTTGATTTAATTCGAATCTACTCTAATTCTAGAATGTCTCTACAAAATTTCAAGTGAAAATCTCAAGAACCCTTAAAGATATAGCCGATTTATTGTGTTAGCATCAAGTGACGGCAAAGGGCTTCTCAAACTTTAAACGCGTTTTTCTCAAAACGAATGGCGGGCACGATAACTCAAAAACTAATAATCCAATCGGTTTCAAATTTTGGCACGTTTCTCTGGGAGTGTGTAGCTCTCGTATGAACTAGGATAAAGCTAATCGGTGAAGATCTTCCTTATTTTTTAACTTAGTTTGTGGTAAAAAATAGGCGATTTTCCATCAAAATTTTTTCAAAGTTCCGCCATTTTGTTAATTGTTGTGCGAAGTCAATAATCCTAGTTCATACGAGAGCCAGACATGTCCTCTTTCTAAAACAGTCGGAATTTTCGGATTCGGCCCATTTAAAATCTTAAAAATTAAAAAAATCGAGAAGGGGGGTGGGGGGGGGTCCCTTAAACGAATGTGCGAAAAAATCCACGCCAGTAATAACTATTAAAAAAAATATAAATGCAAGTCCATTGGTAGCTCTTGAAAAACTGATCTTAAAAAATCCTCGCCTATTAGTGACCCATGAAAAATTAATTTCATAACTCCACGCCTTTTTTGGTAACTTCAGAAGTAATTTTAAAGAAGCCACGACTATTAGTGACCCTTGAAAATTAAATTTAAAAACTTCACGTTTTGTTTCACACTTAAAAAATTAATTTAAAATAAACCATAACCATAACCCCATTAAAGGCCAGCTGCCTTTAAAATTAAAAATTATCCATTCTGTTCAAATAGTAAATAGAACTCAAAAATATAAAATTTTATAAAAAAGTATTTTTATGATTTTTAGTCTGTACCCAAGCAGGTGGTATACATGAGGAGTATAATTATGTATATGTGATTAACCCTAGTCTAAATAACCCAAAATCAAATCAAAAGCAGAAATAATAAATTTCTTAGAGGATTTATGGCATTTCAAATATGAATATTTTTCTGTACCTGTGCAAGTACAATGGACACTAATGAGTTAAAGCAAAAAATCCACTCCAATAATAAGCCTTGAAATGTTAATTTTAAAAAAATCGATGAATTTAACAATACTTCTTGAAAAATAAATTTAAAAAATCTACGCCTAAAGCTATACCTTGAAATTTAATTACAAAAATGTAACCATGAACGGTCATAGACTTAATAAACCTGAAAAATATGCTAAATATAAAAAAGTAGAATCACATTTATACTCAGCAACTAGATATATTACCCTGTCTAATGCTTTTTATTTCACTTTAATACGACTATTATTACCAGAGATATACCAATTTAAAGAATCAACGACACAGCAAAGCAGTGCAATTCAAAAATATGCATGCACAATCAATGGAGACCTCAAATCGAGATCCTCCCCCCACCACCCACTTTAACTACAATACGAAAGCACATAACAACAACAGCAGTATTTGCTTTGAACACCTATCCTCCCATTGCCACCCACTTTGTGGAGCATAACAATATCACAATAAGGGACCAGAGCACGAAACACTGGTAAGAGAGTAATTGTATTCTGCTCCACTCAGTTACATATTCACATAATGAGAACAGTTAATAATATTAATCAATGGTTTTCTCTTACATGAATCTTCTTCATTTATTAAATTTAATATTTTTGAACAGTTAAAAAATAAATTCTTTAAAAAACCATAGTTTATTATCTTTTAAAATCAAAAAATGTAAAGAGAACAAAAGTTACTTGATGCCTTTGTTTTTCTTGGGAGACTCAAAGAATGTTCTTGTTCTTACCTTCCGATCATGTCCAGTTTGGATAAAGGGCTCGACATCTTAACTAACAGAACATACACACGGACATTTAATGAAAAAATATTTTTTCTTATAAACGGCAAAGGCGAAAATATAAAACCCCGAAAATATTTTAACACACAATCTTTCTTTGAATATTTATCGCACGCTTTCGACACAGAAACGAAAAGGAAAATCAGTAGGAAGAAAAAGACTTAACTACTACAAAACACAGTTATGGCAAAGCGACACACGGTTTGTTTCCTTCATAAAATATATTTTTATTAAATTCATTCGCGAACAGAATACGGATTTCTACCGGGCAATTTATTTAACAATTTTGCAAAACAAATATTCCAATACGATCGATTTCTTATTGCATAGCAACTCCCGCAACCGCACTTCACGACATTTAAAGTCGAACTAAAGTCGAGTAATTTCCGAGAACGATGAATGGATCAAACAAATGGAGAATTACCCCCACTCTACCTAGGAAGAGAGCCAATTGTTAAACTCCATTACATTACGCACCCACACACATAATTGTTGGTGCATGGAGATGTCGTGAGATGCAAAATTAAAAATCCAATTAGAACTCCCAAATTCAGGCAATCCACTTTACTACAGCAACATAAATGACAATTAAGCGATTTTTTTGGTTTTGACTTTTTGAAAATTTTAAGAGTAAAATATTTTCAAGGACTATTTCTTATGCTCCATAGAGTGAGTGACAATACGGTTGGTTTTTTTAATTAATTAATTTTTTTCATTTTATAAAACAATTTTTTTTTTGCCACTCGCTGTTGTAAATTGCATTGCCTGAATTTTGCGAGTTCTACTTGGAACTTTTATTTTGCATCTCATGACATCCTCTCGTACCAACAGCTCTATGTGTATGTGCGTAATGCAATGGAGTTTGCCAATTGACTCTCTTCATAGTTAGAGTGGGTCAACTCTCCAATGGTGAGTCTCCATTTATTTCATCCATTCATTGTTCTCGGAAATTTCTCGACTTTAGTTCTTCTCTGAATGTCGTGATGTTCGGTTGCGGGAGTTACTATGCAATAAGAAATCGGTCGTATTGGAATAATTGTTTTACAAAATTGTTAAATAAATGGCCCGGTGGAAGGCCGTTTTTTGTTCGCGAGTGAATTAAATAAAAAGCTTATAAGGAAAAATCGTGTGTAGCTTTACCAAGACGGTGTTCTTTTTATAGTTACGTCTTTAACGTCCTACTGATTTTCCTTTTTGCTTTCCTTGTCAAAATTGTGCAATAAATATTCAATGTAAAATTGTGTGTCGATTTTAATTCGGGGTTTTTACAATCGCGTTTGCATTTTATAAAACAATAATATTACATTTTTTTAATTCCCCGTGTGTGTCTGTGTATGCTTTTTGTTTTGTTAGAAACGACGAGGCCTTTATAAAAAAGAAGAATATTATTTGTGACTCCTGAGAAAAAAGGCGGCAAACAACATTTGTTGTTGTTAGGGTCTATTGATGTTAACTGTTCTCATTATGGGAGAGTACACATGTACTCTTCTCAGTGGTTTGTTCTCTGTTTTTTTACTGTGATATTGTAATGCTCCACAGAGTGGGTGGTAATGGGAGAATAGATGTCCATAGCAAATACTGTTGTTATTGTGTGTGTTTCAAACTATAGTTAAAGTGGGTGGTGGGGGAGGATCTCCCGTCGCAGTCACCATTGGTTATGCATTCTTTAAATGGTTGTATCTCGGGTAATACTGGTCGTATTAAAGTGAAATAAAAAATATTTGAAAGGATAATGCATCTAGTTTCTGGGCAAAGAGCGATACATACGAGTGGATTTATTTAAATTAAATTTTGGATTTTTTAATTAATTTTCCAAGGGCTACCAAATGACATGGATTTTTTAAATAGATTTTCCAAAGATTTCCTATTGGCGTGGATTTTTTTTTAAATTTATTTTTCAAGGCTACCAATAAGGGAGGATTTTTAATTTAAATTTTTCAAGGGCTACCAATAGACGTTTTTGTTTAATGTAATGTCATACGGGTGTGTTATCTAGCGGTGAAAAGCAGAAACAACATCGATGTTTGTCAAACTAAACAAATATTCAACATATAGATGGCGGTAGAGGTGGCAGTTAAGAAATGATTTACACAGTATTGACTGAAACGAAGATGCTTTGTTTTATGTATAAAGAATTGTAGTCAATGTAACTTTAAAATTTTATGTTTGATTTCATATTTGTTAAATATAGATGTCGCTAAGACTTAACAGCGTCTGTTAAGTAGTAACATAAAATTTGCTGTTGTAAACAAATCCTACTCTACCACAGCACAGTAGTCCAATTTGTTAACATACAAAGTGTGATTTTTAGATATCTTTATAGTATGTTTAGTGTTTTAGTATATGGATAGCATTACAATAAAGATTCCATGATTTTTCCTGAATTTTATGTTTATTAACTTTTCCATAGCTCTTAAAAATCATCCTATAAATAAAACTCCTTATTTAAAATAATGATAATATTTTTTTTAATTTTAATTTATTATTTTTCATATCAACATTTACTTAATACACATACAGGAATAATAAAAAAAACATAAGAATAAATTTATGGATCTGTGCGACTTTGTACAATTGTTTGGCGGAATAAAATCTCTTAGATATCTTAAGGCAGGCAGGCAAATATTTACAATGGACATTTAATATACAACATAATTATAATAATATTAATAAACAACAACTATTTAGTAATTAATTAATGGATATTTTCTTTTTCAAACAAATCAAAATATTCAACCATGAACATGCAAGCAAGTTTATTTCACAACTGATTTTTATAGGAAAAATCGCTAGGAAATCACTTCAATTGAGGCGTAAACGTTGACCCGGTGTGCGATAGGGTGTGTAGTTACGTATACCCCGATAATCGTCTTGATCGTATTCATCACCGGAATTTGTGTCCGAACCACCATAGTACACCGATTTCATATAACCGGGGAATGGTGTTACAGACATATAATCATCGGCCACATCATCCTCTGGTGGCTCAACGGCCACAAAGGAGAGTGCAAAACCACGCAGGGAAGTCGATTCATCGGTTTGGAAACGTATTAATATTGTATCGGAATAGGACACAATGACGGGGGGTTTCTGCAAAAGGAGAAATAAAAGAAAAATTGATTGTTAATTTGAGAGACTTAAAAACAAATAGATTTTGAAACTTACCCTATTGCCACAGTATCTGCCATGAAAGGTATTTCTTTGGAAACTCTGTTCCTCGGATATTTCCACAGAATCATAATCACATCTATCGGAGTACTCAATTTCAAAATGTAGGAACTTGATTTTGACACTGCTGTCCGGATCGGCCTGTATACGCCAATTACAATACATGTTGCGTTTGTAATTACGCTGGCCGAAACGTGGATGGGAATAGAAGATTTGAGAGCGATTTGTGGCCCTTAAGTAGCCACCACATTCTGCAAGGAAGAAAAATAAATAAGAAATTATTTCATAATTCATTTTTCTATATGGAATATTTTTTACTTACCCGTTGAATATGTGGCCATAAAGCCTTTCCGCTGCAACCCCGCATCTGTCTTCAGCACCATAAACATATCATTGGACGAGGCCACTACGGCATAGGGTTCTTTGCCACCACAATATATACCCAATATGGAACTATTTTCCGATTTACCATCATGTATGCCGACATAGTCATAGATACACTCTTGATGATTTTCCAATTGAAAATCATGGAATGTCAATTGAACACGATGACCCAAAACCGTGTGGAAATGCCAGTAACAATAAATATTGCGTGGATAATCCTCAGGATAGTGGGGGCTGGAGATCACACCATATGGATTGGTTATTTCAAATTTACAACTGGTCTCAGTGCAGTTGTGGCGATTTTCATGTAACGTAAAACCATTGCGGCAGCTGCAGACATACGAACCGTAGGTGTTGCGGCAGTAGTGTTGACAGCCTCCATTGTTAATGCTGCACTCGTCGGTATCTGAAATATAAGGAAATTAATTTAGTATTTAAGTTCAATGATTATTTTTTCTGTTCCTCTTACCAATTTCAAATTTCGCTGAAAATCCCAAATGTTGTACCGATTTATCCGAAAAGAATTCCAAACGCAAAATATTTTGCTCCGAATTGACAGTGGGTGGTAGTTCATGACCACAATATACCCCAATTTTCTTTAGACGATTATCTCTCAGCTTGGAGTAGATAACCAAATAATCGTAATTACATTCGGTGTATTGCATTTTGGTACCCTCTAAATCGAAATGGGTAAAATTCAAGAATACCGCATGATTTGCTGGAGCCACAATCTCCCACACACATTCCTTTGAGATGGGATAGACATCTGGCCAACCGGGTGAATTCACCGTGCCATTACCCACACTGGCATCAATGATACCGCCACAGGCATCTGAAAAAAATTGGAAATTTTATTATTTAAAGTTCTTTAAATTTTAGTAAGGTTTTTGCCACTTACCTTCACAACTCTTTCCATCCGCCTGCAGCTCATAGCCAGCAAAACAACCACACTGATAACTGCCCAGTGTATTGATACACTCATGCTCACAGCCATGATTGCCGAATTGACATTCATCAACTTCCTGCATGAACACGGCTGAAAAGCCCACCTTTTGCACCGAACCATCCGATACGAATTTTACGTACATTTGATTGCTGTTGGTCCTATAAATAATACAACAATAAAAATTTTGATAAATATTTAAACTTAAAAAAAAAATTATTTTTTACTTACTTTATATTCGGTGGCAATTTATAACCACAAAAGATGCCAATTAATTCCGAATCCGTACTATTGCCATCTCGTATTTCAACATAATCATACATACAATTATCATGATTTTCCAATTCGAAAGATTGAAACTTGAGGGCCACCTGATGATTTTCCGGCACGGTTATACGCCAAACACATTCCTTGTCGGGAAAATATTCCAAGGGATAGTTGGGTGAATCGATGCGTCGATCATCGGTTAAATAAATATCGCCACCACAGACAACTGGGAATATATAATAAAAAACAAAATATATTAGAAATATTAGTTGAATATAATAATTTTAAAATAAAATTAAACCAAAACTTAAAAACAAAAATTAAATAAATATTAAAACAAGTCTTGAATTAATTTTAATAGGATAAATTGAAAAAAGTCGAAGTTATTATCCCACTATCGAAATTCGAATAGAATGGGGTCTATATTACAATGTTCTCATGAATCCAGTAGTACGAAATCATATTGTTAAAATGACAAAAACCCCTCAAATAATTTCAGACAATGATGGTAGAACTTGAGATGTTAGAACATAATGCCAGAATGCTCCTTATCAGACTACAGTAAAATGTCCACCACCTGCCCAATTTTAATATCTTATTAATTTTGCCACTTATCTGTGAATTTGCATCTCATTCATCATATTTTTTAAATTTAATCCTACACATAATTTAGTGTTTCTAAACATAAAAATTCTTGATCGGAAGAGATTTTCTATTAGCACCTCCACTATTTGAGAAGGAGTAACAAACTTAGAGAAATTCAGTTCAAAGTGTACTGTACTGAACTAAATGAATAATAATACAAGATAACAACAAATTCACAACAGATTTATATGGTTAGTGTTTAAAAAAATCTCTCTCTTCAATTGAGACGTAAACGTCGGTCCGGTGTACGATAGCGTGTGTAGTTACGTATACCCCGAAAATCGTCTTGATCATATTCATCACTGGAATATGTGTCTGGACCACCATATTACAGCGATTTCATATAACCGGGGAATGGTGTTATAGACAGAGCATCAGCCACATCATCCTCCGGAGGCTCAACGGCCATTATATTCTTTTATATTTAGCCCTAGAAATAATTTGATGCTTGCAAACATAAATATTGGTAGGAAGAAATTTTCTATGAGAGAGATTTTTTTTTTTAAGAGAGAACAAAAAAAAATTAGTGAATTTCTTTTCAAAGAATACTGAGCTAATTAACTGAATATGATCACGATTTAAACCAAATTCGAAAAAATAACAATACTAAAGAAATATCTCAAAAAAAAAAAAATCCTTTAAATATCTAGTTATTTAGACGACTCTATTATGGTAATTTTTGTGGTCTTAATACTTATTTTTTTTGTTTTTCCACATTTTATCAACTTTTCAAATCCTACTTTGTAAAAAAAATAAAAAAGAGGACTTACCCTAATAATTACGAATAAAAGACATATGTATAACGCCTAATCGGAATTTCTTAAGAATAAATAGTTTTTTTTTTGCTACTGGTAGGACAGAGAACCCTTCACCGTTTCCTTTTCCTCAACACTGAAAGAAAAGAAAAAAGTTGTTGTTTAAAGCCCATTGGAGAAAAATTCGAGAAAAATATAATTTTCAAATAGAGATGGATATCAGAGCTACAACATAATAGTACCCTGTGCCGCAGAGAGGCGTAGAATAAAATATACAAGGATTCTATAGGGAGGAGAAAAACCCCAACACATATTGATGGATTTGAATTTATGTTGGATGTTCGCTGGATATACAAAAAAATATATTTGTTTTAATACTGAAATATTATCCGATTATATTTTTTAACTGCATGACAAAGTTTGACAAATCTAGATACAATATAAATCCTGCTGATGTTACTACCACTTCGGAGAAGTCTAATCTTAGCTAAAAATAGCCTTTTAAAAATTGCTTTCTTGAGGTAAAAATTTAAATTTATAAAGTTTAAGAAAAATTGAAATTCACTTCAGCATAAATACGTATATGAGTCGTTTATTTTAAAAGTGAGTTACATACATTTTAGGTTAGGTACGTACATTTTAGGTTCTGATACACATCCTACTTTTCTAGTTTCGGAATATGATAGAAAATTCATAAGAGAAACATATAGGATGCGTTTTCTTATTTATAAAAAGCTTCATACACGAACCAAAATAAAGACATATATTGACACATATTGAGGACATAACAATAGGATTCCCTTTCTAACGAAATTTCTTCCGCATATTGAAAGGATTATAGAGAAAATAGCAGTTTAATTTGCATTAACAGCCTTAATTCAAATTAATTTGTACATTATCCTCCTTTTTATGTGTTTTTAATGCACAAAATCAAACTGAATTTATACCGAATTAAGCAATTTCAATATGGCAATGCCGTAGAAAATAAATTGATTGTTGTCAAATTTGTTTGAAATTCAACAATTATTCAAATTGGGAGCTGTTTTACTATCGTTATAGCTGATTTTCTTCCTTTCTGCAATGTATCAATTTTATAAAGACGTAATCCCAAAAAATATTGGAAACAAATGCCAATATCTTCTTCCTACACACAGACGAACAATAGTTTTGAAACAAAAAATTGTTTCATAAATGCAGAAATTTGCCTGTCAGGGGTAAATATTAATTCAAATTAAGAACTTTTTAATGCAAATTAAGGCTGTCGTCTGTCTAGGGTATAAGTGATAGTACTTTTGAAGTCATTGTTTTGGCCTTATTTTATGCATTATTCGAGGATTTAATAATTCTTTTCAATTTATTTCCTAATTTATAATACTTGGAATTTCATTTCAAAAATTGTGTTGAATTCATTAGCCAGGTAATTAACACTAATGTCCTATCAATAGAGTATCGAAAGCTATACAAATATACATACTCGACTGCAAAAATAAATCATAATTATTTCAACATCATTTTTGTTTAATGGCATGAAATGAACGAATTCGCCTAACAAAGCTAATGGCACCATTGTTAACAATTGTATTTCAAACACTCTACTAAATATCGGCTATGACATGTGTGAAGGAACTAAATAAAGTGCTCTGCAATGAACATTTACCATAAATAAGCAAATTCAAATTGGTGGGCAATTCCAAAACCATAGCAATAAAATGTGTCCCCATGCATTGGGGAAAGTATTTGGCAACGAAGCATGGTAATATTCTGAAGGGAAGTGAATGTGTAAAGTGTAAAAAACACACTATGCGTTCTAGAACATACCTGCATATAAATATTTGTAATGATGTTTTTTGAACCAATGTTGTGCAGAAAATTTAAATTCTCATGCGAATCAGAAAAGGTGTGAATTTCTGAGGGGAAGTGTATGTGTAAAAAACACACCGTGTGTTCCAGAACATACCGAATATAAGTACTTGTAATCATAATTTTTTTGAAGCCAATAACCCCATAACTATTTTGATCTTATATCGCCACAGTAGTAATTAATAATTCATAATATTAGAATTCATCTAAAAATAACCAATTTTAATTTGTTTTTTTTACTTACCTTCAAAATCGGCAATGAATCCGCGATAACCTTTACTGCCACCATGACGATTAACGTAACTAATAAGCATGCGACTGGAATCACTTTTTATCGTCACAGATGTATGATTCCCACACAGGCGTTGTATAACCGGTGATTTATGCCAATAACCATCACGTATTTCGATATAATCCTTGGAACAATCAGGTGATGATAATAAATTCTAAATTGTGTGGGGGAAAAAGAGAGACATAGGGTTAGTGAACGATTAGTTTATGTTATTGGCAAGAGGGAGTAAACAATTAAGCTTTGTATGAATTATTAATAGAGGGTATGGTGATGCAATTGCAGATCGTATATCCAAAAAAGGTCAGCAGTACTGGAAAAATTTTTTTGAGAGCTTCATAATATATATTTTGATCGAAGGCCTCATATTGGTAGAATGTAATTAAAAATTGTATATTTACAGGGAACCTTTTCAATATACCTCGAAGTAAATAAGTCTTTTTTTAACGTCTCCTATCAGCTGAAGATATTTGAAAGTATTCTCATAAACCAAAATTTTAAGTGACCCATTATTTAGAATGACGTTCTATTCTAAGTATTTGAAGGGTATTTTATATTCCAAATACCTGATGAAAATATTATATCCTGGTAATATGAGGGTAATCCCTAATATAGGAGATTTAGTGTTTAATTTAGAAAAACATATTGATTTTCATCATCATCTCATTTTCATCATCATTTAGAAAAACCTCTAACAAAAGAAGAAATTTAATTATTTTGTTTATTAAATTAATTACTTTTGAAGGAAATCCCCTATATCTACATATATTTTCACTGTACTTTACATTTGGAAGACCAGCTAGTGAAGATTTCATATTTATAAAAGATACTCAATTTCGATACACAATTTTAAGGACCTCTAAATAAAGAAGACCATGGGATGTATTTAATCTACTGAATGCGAGTTGGCTGTAATTCGAGTGAAGGTCTTTCTAATTCCTCAATAAAGTCTTCGGACGATTTTTATGACTTTATATCTACTGAAGTCATAACATTTTTTATTGGATCCAATATAAACCTCTAATACGCAAATAGAACTCATACATAGGGATCATTCCATGGCATTTTTCATTGGGCCCAATATAAATTTCTAATACACAAATAGAACTCTTTTATAGCGATCTGTTCTCTTTAGAGCTGTCCTTCCTTTGTCCTTTGACAATATTTTTGATCTCGCATGGACCATTGGAAAATCTTCGTCCTTTTGGAGAAT
Organism: Musca vetustissima; assembly: GCF_032173495.1. NCBI lineage: Eukaryota > Metazoa > Arthropoda > Insecta > Diptera > Muscidae > Musca > Musca vetustissima. Next base: position 678,036 of record NW_026887821.1, on the reverse strand, counting down.
TATTTGATGTCCCCTTTTATATCAAACCGTTTTTAGATCTTTTAAGATAATATTTTTTACGTCTTCAAACCATAATGAATATAGTATGGATCCACATATTTTGAAGTTAATAGAATCCACATATTTTGAAAGAAATAGACAGGAATTTCTTTGACATCTATTTCAATATATTCTGAGATTTTAAAGTTTTTGGTCAGTCAATTTGTCATTGGATTAAAATTTGAAAGGGCTATATTTATGTTTAACCCTTTGAGCCCCGAATTTTTTCCGTAATCATAGAACAATTTTCTGTTCACAGATTTAATGCAACTATCCTAGATAGGATATGGACAAATTTTGACGCCGCTACATCCTTGCATTCGGGAGATACAGTACATTCTTTCTGAAAAATAAAAGCCCAATATCAAGAAAACCAAATGAAAAATCGACGAAAAAATAATTTTAAATTATTCTCTATATTCTGTTTTACAAGAATCAAAAATAATTCTTCAGAGTATATTTCAAATACGAAGCGATTTAAATAATTTGGACTGTATACACAAATCAGTACTGTACACATTTTTGCCCTCTTCTCTATATTAAAAAGCTCATAACTTTACCAAAAATTTGAATTTTTTAGATTTTTCTTGTGGTATGTGTCGTCCATAATCAGGCCTTTACGAAAGGAATATATATCTACTATATATTAAATATTAGCTCTAAAACATTTTGTTGCCTGTGGGCAACATTGGGCCACAAAGGGTTAAGGATTTTCTATTCATAGAAGACTTTTTTAAGTTTTTATGTAGTTCATAATTGTTTTTTATCTCATAAAATATTAAATATTTTTCAACTTACCACTTGATGCAGCTGCAAGATAATCCTTTCACCATTCGTTGCCGTTATTCTCCATTCACACGACTCCAAAGATCTATCAAAATCCGTAGCTGTATCATCATCATCCTCATCCAACACACCATTACCACTACCCTCAACATCCAGCACATTTTCACGATCTTTCGTTTTGGATCTATAATTAAAATGCGGAGCAATAATTTGTCCAGCATTCTGTTGAAAAGTGCGACCACATGTTGCACATTTATATAGCAAATTTGCTTGGGCAATATCACCACGACTCAGTCGCACACGTTGACCAATTTCGATTTTTTCATTTTCTCTTACACCAATCGGTTGTATTGTATCGAGATAGACATTTTTCGAAAATGTATTACGGGCATAGTGCATTATGGAATTGTAATCATAGGGTAGACCAAGCGAATCAACATCTTCGGGGGAGAGTACATCAAAATTATATTCCTGACCCTTCATAATATTCGCCTTATTGATGATAATGTGGTTGTCACGATCTACTCGGGTGTGTTCATGCCAAAAACCCACAACGTGACCCAATTCATGAACGACAATGCCGAATTTTTCACAATTACGGCCAATTGAGATGGCCTGACGTCCATTGCCACGTTTGCCAACAAAGGAACAACATCTATAAAAAACAATTGGAAATTAATTTGTGTTACCAAAAAATGTCTCAACTCAACTGAACTTACCCGCAATTTTTAATGGTGAAATAGATGTAGTTCGGATGCACCTTGGGATCTCTTTCCACAAATTTAATACACGTAAAATTCTCCCAATGACGCATGGCCTGTTTAAACAAAGCCTTGTGGGCGCCACTGAAGATGTGATCAATTTCATAGGGTATAACACCATAATCCCAGATCCTTTCCTTTTTCGCTGTCACAGCTCGGCGATTGCGATGCACATCATTTTGATTTTGCTGCTGTTGTGTTAATAAATGTTGTTGCGGCCTAGGCAATTTAGGACTATGAGAAAAAGAAAACAAATTTTTATATTTTTCGATTTTTTACAATTTTTTATTATTACTTTTTCAATTTTTTCTACATTTTGAACTAAAACTAATTTTTTTAAACATTTTTGTCTACTCTAATACTGTTTTTATTCTATGAGCCTCTGCAATGTATTTTTGAGAGATCATCCGTTTTTTTTCTTGTGAAGTTTTACGTCTTTTCGGATATTTATGTATGTATGTCGTGTTATGCCCTGAAAGAGAAGTATATAGGCCAAATTTAGTACAGTTTTCAAGAGAAAAATTAACAAAAATTATTAGATTTTTTTTTTGATGGCAAAGAAAAACTGAATAAAACTTTGGCTATAATGGCTTCTCCGAAGGAAGTTTAAAATTTGGGTTTACAAATTATTGAAAATAAAATTCAGAACAAGATAGTGAAGGAAATATTGAACGCTCCTGGAAATATTGAACATATCAGATTCTCAGGAACGATTGAAAAAAATGTTCGATTTTGAAAAAAGATTTTCATGAAATGGCGGAGTATCTCTAAAAATAGAATAACTTAAAATGAACCTCTATAGACACCATTTTTTTTAAGGCTGGTATATATTTTATGGTTGATATAGGAATGAAGAAGTGTAATAGATTTTCGAACCATCGGGACCTTGTATGAAGTCCATTTGAATGGAAGATTAGCAAAATAGATTCTTCAAAAAAAATTTCACAGGTTGTTTATAGTTGGGAGGCCTCTTAAATAATATAAAACCCTATTTTATTATTTAGTAGATTTAGTAGATTATTTGTAAGAGCCTTAAAGAAATTTTAAATAATTTAGAGTTTATGTATCGATGAAAGCCTTTCGGCAATAATATAAGGCTCTTTATACTGATTTTATTAATAGAAGACCCTATTCAGGCTACTCTATGCAGAGGACACTATGTTGTGCAATTTCAGAAGAGAATATATTTGGAAGTCTATATAAAGAACAGTTCTACCACTTTTCGTGAGGGTCTTTTTAGCAGTTTTCGGAAAATTTTAAAGAAATTGATAGAAAACATTTTTCAGGGAGAATATGAATAGGAGCCTTTTAGAAATTTAAAAAAAAAATCTTTCGAGGTCTTTTTAACCATTATTCAGAGAGAAGCCTTTGTTTAACCCTTTCAGTGTTTTTGTTATATTCGACCATTCTCTTTCTTTGCTATTTTTCGGTTATCCTCTGTATGTTTTTGTATTTGCTGAAAGACAGACGAAACTATTTTAGATTTTAATTCCGACAAAATTTTTTTTGACACTGAAAGGGTTAAGTACTCCAAAAATATAATCTAAATTTGGAATTAATTTGTAAATCTTCTACGAACTGATTATTTGTTAGACTGGTGATTATTTGTCGATCTTATTTAGAGAAGACATTTTTCGAAAGCTTTTCTACAATTTCAGAAAATATTTTTAATCTTGTGGAAATTATTTGTCGATCTTATTAGAGCGAACATTTTATGAAGGCTTTTCTAGAATTTCAGAAAATATTTGTAATCTTCTATCGATATGTGATTCTCCAGAGAGATTTTTTGGAAGAACCTTAACTTCTTGAAAACCCTTAAAGGCCACCCGATTAAAAAGATTTCTTCACTGAATTTCGATCTACATTTGACACATTGGTTCTGTTTTGCGTGTACAATTTAAAACATCAAAAAAAAAAAAAAAAACATTTTCAAGGATTTGTTTTATCTCCCTTTTGATTTCATCTCAGAAAACATATAATTTTGTAGAAATTATTTTGAAATATAGCCTTCCATCACAAAACACCTGCTGTTTGAATATTTTTAAATTGTTTAACCCATGCTGAGATTGATGTTATTTAACAAACCATTTTAAGGTTATTTAAATTCTTTTGATTTTTATTTCCTCAAGTGGCTTCTTCAAAACACCTCTTATTAGAATATATTTTTGATATTCTAGCGATATGTGGTTCTTCTGATAGATTTTTGGAAGAACTTTAAAAAATATGAGACCCTATATATAAATAAGTCTTCTATAAAAAAAAGTAAAATCGCTAATATTTTTATAACCCTTTATTTTAATGACACCACTTCATAAATATCCGAAATATCGTCATAAATCCTTCGTTTTTAGCGGCAATTTAATTTGTTTATAACAATTTAATTATGTACACATTTATTTACCTGTTCATTTCCTTTTTCCGTTTCGGGGCATCCTCTTTTTTGTGACTTTGATCATGCTGATGATGGTGTTGTTGTTGTTTTTGTTGGTGACGTTTTTTATGATTCTTAGAACGACCACCAGCCACTTTTACTTTCTTTCCCTTGAGCTGTTTGAAAAGGCGCCTGTAAAGAGTGTGAAAGAGAAAGAAAATTAGAGTACCATAAAATAAAAAAATTGCACAATTGCTGCAATAACACCTAAAACCAATGTAATATGATCTTGATATGATTTAAATAGCCGTTGTAAACAAGCCGAACTCAGCAGGTAGTAACACTACGATCCTCCTTCCAGGTAAACACACTCGCACATACACACAAATAAGAAAAACATCCTTAATTGACAACTCCCTGGGATTTTCCAGGGAATTTCTACCTTGACGACCCAATTCATAATGAGTCACAAGAAATGTTAGAAATTCCCGGGTAAAACCCATAACGAATTGAATTGAAAATCGTCGGCCGAACATAAGTGGTACTACCACTTAAGGTAAAAAGGGATCAAGGATGTTGCAAAAACAAACCATTGTTTTATTGGGCTTATCAACAAAAGTGGGTGCTTAAAACACACAGCGATCATAAAACACTTGAAATCCTCTATTTTGCAGGTAGCCGTTTTGTAAGATATACCGATTAGATACTTGAGATTTCCTATCGTGTAAGTCAAGAAGAGATAGATAACAATAGCACGAGTTTTGTGTGTTCGGAGTTTTAGGAAGAAAAATGAGAGAGGAAATGCAGAGATGGGAGTATCATTTCTGATATAGAAATAATAAATGATAAAGAGAGATTGTATGAAGGAATCTATAGGCTTTATGATACTCTTGTATATCGCTAAGGGGAGGAATAAATTAAAAAATGAGAATTTTAAAAATTCATTTTTTGAATTAATATTTGACATGAGTTTTATTAAGAATTGAAATGCTTACTATTGGTTTGTCTTTAGTGTTATTAAAAACTGAATATATTAGACACTTTAATGATGTTTTTATTATTTTTCCGGGAAGATATTAATAAACCATTAAATATTTGTCATGGAATTATAAAACTATCATAATTATAAAACTATCGGGACGACATTTGTTTGTAAATTCTTTTCAGCAACAATTCTTTGTAAAATCTTTGAACAGCAAAAATTAGAAATTACGAAAATATGAGGATTTTAATGAATAATAAAAACTAAGAAAATATAAATTGTCCTACAAAGAACTAAACAAAAAATTGTTTCGATAGACTTTAGAATTAAAATAATAACAAATCAGAAAAAAATATAAATAAATATCGAAAATTGACCATATATCTATGCATTATTCGAAAAGAATAAACTGGGAAGCCTTACAAAGGTCTTGAAAAAATTTAATAGATTTTTAAGGGTTTATTTGTAAGGTACCGACTACTTTTATCCATTAGTTCGGAAGGCTATTTTAAAGACCTTTTAGAATTATGTAAATAATTTAGTGGTTTAAAGCTCTTTACATTTTATTAATATAAGATCCTATTCAGCCTACTCTATGTACAGGATACAATGTTGATGGTTTTTTCGAGGAAAATATATGTGGAAATCTTACAAAGGTGTTATAAAAATGTACTCGATTTTATAGGTTTTATTTATAGCGGACAGTTTATCCATTATTTCGGGAGGGTCCTTTTTAAAAGAAATTGATACAGAACATTTTCGAGAGAGCACGTGTATGAGCAGAAATCTTGAAAAAAAAAATAAATAAATCTGTAGAGAACTTTGTTATCCATTATTCGGAGAGAACATTTTAGGGATCCTTTGTTAAGACTATCTATAGAGGTTATGTATATCTATTAAAGCCCTTCTGGAATAATATAAGGTCCTTTATACTGTTTTGTTTTTAATGTAAGATCATATCCAGGCTACTCTATGTAGAGTACATTTTGTTGATGCATATTTCGAGGAAAATATATTTGGAATCTTTGTAATAAAAATTAAAAAAAAAAATATATCGTGAAATTTTTTTGTAATTTAATAAAAAAAAAATCAGACAAAAATATTAAAATTAAAAATTGTAAATAAATAGCCATTAAAATTAAAACAAAAAATCAGAAAGAAGTAACGAATCGAAAAAAATGTTATGTAAAAAATACAATTTAAAATTATTTTACAAATGTAAAATAATTTGAAACTGGATCATTAAATATATAAGAAGTTTTAATATTTGCCAAATATATTTTTTATTTGAGGGAATATTTTCTCTTAGAATACTCTTTCTATAGATATCCTTTCAATGCAGTGTTATAGATGACATATTTTTAAACGGCTTCAAGGAAACATACTAATAAATATTTTATATATGAAAATAAGTCAAACAAATCCATAGAAAATTCCAAATATTTAAAAAATGTTTTAATTGTAGTAAAGGTTTAAAAAGGTATGTCATTTATTCTCAATATGACCCTTAAGAGATTTCTCATAGCTACAACAACAAAAATGTCGCAAACAAAATTCCCAATAGGAAGTTGCAATCTGGTAATTCCATACAATTGGAAAATTTTGCATACAAATGTTTGCAATGAAAATTGTCACTTAGGAAATTTAATGGCTTTTCCGACATATGTATGCGTTTTTAAATATTTACAATAACTATAGAAAATAGATATATGCCCCTAATTTCCATTGAAGTCAAAATTTCCATACATCTCAAAACTAGGCAAATTTTCCAATAGATAAAATAGTCTAAAGGAATTTTTAAATTTAATAAAAACGCCAAAAATCTAATTCGGAGAAAATCGACTTCTTGGAATTTCAAAAGACAATTTCTTTTCTGAATTTCGCTCTACATTTGACACATTGCTCCTGCCCTGTGTATTTTTGAAACAGAAGACAAAATATTTTATTTTCAAGGACTTGTTTTATCTCCCTTTTTTGATTTTATCTCCGAAAACATATCATTTTGTAGAAATGATTTTGAAATATAGTCTTCCATCACAAAACAAAACACCTGCTGTTTGAATATTTTCAAATTGTTTAACCCATGCTGAGATTCATGTTGTTTAACAAACCATTTGAAGGCTATTCAAATCCTTTTGTTTTTTCTTGTCTTTTGAGATTCTCAAGTGGTTTCTTTGAAACACCTGCCGGTATTGTTTTTGGCAATTTTTGATATTTGGTTGTGTTTTTTGTTGGTTTTGTAATTTGATTTGATTTTCATTTCTGTTTGTCTTACCTTTTTAAGGTCATTTGTCTTAGTTTCTCCTTGGGTATGCCATGCGAATCATCACCCTTGTCTTTCTTCTCGGCAATAAGTTTCTCTGCCGGTATACTCGGCTGGGTGATGATGTTGCGCTCATAAAAGAAATTATTGTGAATGTCGTGTTCAATATTTTTGCCATTCGATTGTATTTTACTGGCATCGCCATTATACAGAAACGAAGGCAAATTATTATGGGGCTTCTTGCGTCCTTTTTTCGATGACATCATAGATTCACGATCAGCTTCGGCGGCGGCTAATTCCAGCAAATGTTGGACATGGGCTGGGGATTTTCCCGCCGTATTGCCTTTGGTATTGGGAGCCTAAGGGAATTAAAAAAATAATTTCATTATTTTTATAATTAAATTTATAAAAATATGAATAACTTACAATTTGTTTATCGATTGTTATAAACTGCTCCGGCCTCTCGATTATATCAAAAAGACCATCGGGATCGATTTGTAATTGCTCATGTTTTGCCATAAGACTTTTTGAATTATAACCATAATTAAATCCACTTGTTTGGCTTATTAACAATAAGCACCACACACAATTCAATATTAACATTTTACTCATTTTTTATTACGATAATTTTTTTCTTTGAAAATGAATTTTCAAAATTTATCACTTCACTTGTATTTGATGTTGTTGTAATTAAATTCTTATCACCAACATATTATTCCTTTAAAAATTGATTTCTTGGTTTTTATTAATTCCTAAGAATTTTATTTTTTTTTTCGAAACTATTTGAAATATTTTCTTTTATTTTTTGTATTGCAATGATTTATGTTTTCAAACTCTCTCCTGGTTTGTTTGGTTTGGTGATATTGAACTTCACTCTTTGAAAACAAATCTCTTACTGATCGCCTAACACACGCAGTGCTCGTAATATATTTGTATTCTTAGTTCAAGAACAACATCATCACGGCCCGAGATGTGATGAGGAAGGAAGGTAGAAAACCGACAAAAAAGAAATGTGTGGCGTCGGCGGTGTTGGTGGCGGCTGCGCACATGCATACATACACACACACACACCGGGCACCAAAAACAAAACACACAAACAAATAAGGCTGATCGTATTCACTAAGGCATCCCATTGCTACAAACGGATCAAAGGCACATTAACACACAGAAGTAGATAGGCACACACACACACCATCGCACTTTCACACTGAACTCATAAAACTTCTACTCACAGTTCTCGGATAAACCTTAATGTATGTATGGATGTGCGCCAGCAGCAACAACAACATCGACCGCACCAGCATTAGCCTTTGCATTGATACGCTTTAAGGGTATCTTCTTGTTAATATAATCTGCTCCAAAAGATCGCAAGCCTATCATCATAAGGCGCAGGCGTATCCACCGCTCTGGTCGAACAAAACAACAATTCACTGCCACACATTTATGGGGGAGAGTTGTGTGTGTTGTCTTTATGGAGCATTTCTTAAAAAACAGTCACACACACTAACACACTTATGTTCTGCTTTTCGTTTGTTTGCTCTTTTGGAGCTGGATTTTTTGTCTTCATCTGCATACCGTAAAGAATCCAACAAATATTGCAACATAACTAAAGCTCTGGGTTTGTCTTCTACCCCTTATCTTTGTGGTTCTACACAACTTTGTTGGCATTCTTTTTGTATTCCCCTTTTGGAAATGTAAATAAAATTGTATCGAAAGTAAATTTTATTTGGCACAGTTCACAGTGTTTTGCAAAGTGTCTGGCAAAATAAAATACTATAAGAAATGCGGAACCATATTTATAAATGTAGGTATATCTTTTTAGAGTCAAATATTCAATAATATTGTAGTTTCAAGTATAAGTATTCCAAATCTAATCCGTTGTAAACTTTTTATCGAAACCTCTACTCAGTCGGTTTTGAGAAACGACACTTGGCCAGGCTAAGGCAAGGCACCAATCAATGATCTTGAATTTTCTAGTTAACTTTAAAATAATAAATTGAGATACGAAAAGCTCTTAGGTGGCTATCACAAGATCCTAGAATTGTAATGTGTAATACAATTATATTATTGTGTCCTGTATCGATCTACTCGTACCTTGCATAAGTCTTAAACCTCCTACGACCAATTTTTATTTTATTTGGGTATCAATTGAGTTTATATGCAATGATGTTTTCAATGACCGAGTCCAAGTTTATATAGTAAAATGAAAAAACAGTTTAAGAGGTATTTGTATGGGAGTGATGTACAAATCATAAACCTAAATCGAAAGATTATGGAAAGAAGTTTTTATTCACAAAATTATAGCCACTTCAGAGTACCGAAAATGGCGTTATGTCAAAAAATTGAAATGCAAACATATTCGGCGGGAAAGGGTTGTAAACCTTAAAAGTAGGCAGGAACGATGAAACCTTTATATGGGGGATATGTCCAAACATGTACCTATGTAGACAATTGTCCTGAAAAATATATCCTACCCTACAAGAACCTAGAGAATACGTCTAAAATCTTCAAAGTAAAGAATATAGACCAGTACTTTAATATGAGAATTATGTGCAACGAAATAGACCCATCGTTCCTTTCGAGAATATGCATATAATCACTTTCTGAGTCAATTTAAGCATGTTCGTCTATCTGATCATTTAAATCGATTGTGCACAACACTGAATTAAGTACAGATTCGTCAATCTGAAGTTTTGTTGAAATCGGTTCAGATTTAGATATAGCCCCCATATATATATTTATATACTTCCAAAGTGCTTACGATTGAAAAAGACCACATATTTAATTTCATCCGATGTCATGGTCCTTGAAAAATAATACGTCTGTTGCAATAAACATCTTAGTAGCATCTTTTGTATGCAACCAAAGTGGTGAAGGGAAAAATATAGTCGGCCGACTATTCTTCTTTCCTTACTGGTTTTTAATATATGCTATATTTACACTTTCTAAAAAAATCGGAAAACCAAATTGGTCCGACTCAGTGGAGAAATATTATGTTTCGGATGAATTAAAGTTTAATTTTTAAGGCTCAGACTCGAAAAAATTTGCGGTGAGAAGGCCTAAAAATTAAAGACTCCGGCCTCTGTATTACTTGGGACTCTGAAGCATGGAGTTCGACCTATTTACGAGATTTATGAAGTAACGGAAACATGTCAAAGACAGGTTACGGGAATAAAATTTCGGGATTTTATAATGTCCATCTCAATCATCAGATCTTTACCCTATAGAAAAATGTTTGGAGTCAAAAGAGATTCAAAAACAAACATAACCTCTTCCCAAAGGATCAGGCTGGTATAGTATATCAAAACGATCAAATTGATTGCTGTTGTTGTTTTTTTTAATTAAACAAATGTTTACTATAACTTTATTTTTTTAAAAAGTTACAGTTCATTTATTCAGTGTGCATTTTCAGTAGCTTTAGTTCTGGCCACCAGTGTATATGCTTGAAACACTGAATGATAATATTTGTACATCAGTTTGGATACTGTGTGCATGAAAATGTCTAAAGAAATTCAATAAGGACACATAATTCGTAGAAATATACGAAGTCCAATCTTTTGATGTTTCTCTTTCCTTTCTAGAGCGGACAACAGGTCTTTTAGTGTAATTTAGAATAAATCGAGGACTCCATTTATTATTCAAATTATTTTAATTGGATGTCGAATCACTTCATTTCAGATCATTACATTTAACTTATGAGAGAATTTTCAAAAACAATTATATAACCATTCTATCAAATATGCTCATAGTACGAATTTCCAAACATCCAGTTGTTAATCCATCTCTATATAGCAAATTTCAAGACTTTAATTTAATTCGCCCACTCAAATTTGTAGATGCGACTCTACAGATAATTGCAAGTGTCGGGAGCAAACACTGTACTTCAAATTATGAAATAAATTGTAAATTTTTTACCACAAATAGTATTAGCATGTAGCATTATCTTGTAATGATTTTAAAGTAATACATTATAGTTTTTGGTAAAACATCATTAATAGAAAAAATATGAAGTCTCAATAAATCAATTAAATGAAAATCGCCCACTCAATACCAATTTTATTTATTTTATCGTCATGTAGAATATTTCGTCAAGGAGTCGTTTTCAAGCTGTATTAGTTCAAACAACCCCAAACAAAATTGGCTTTTATTTCCCATTTTAGTATACCTAATAAATTTGGGTATTTTGTGGAGTGTAGTCATGTTTCTCCATCAGATTGCATGTAATTCAGTATTTTGTATTCTCTTTGGGTAGCAACTCTTTCTGCCGAAAAATATAAATAATGGTAAATTCTTAACTGGGAATTCTCTAACAAATTGCATATTTACATTTTCAGTATGAAAATAAACGATACCACTGTCTCGCCTAGTGATCTCCTGATTCGCTTTTTTTTTGCATCGCTTGGCAAAATAAAGGTTAGGGAGAAGACACATGTGCGCGCACACTCACACACATACTCGCCTTTTCTCATATTTGTATCAGTTTTCTGACCATTGTATCTGAGATAGTCGCCACAGTTAGAGGTTTTCGTTGTCTGGTCTGTCGGTCGTCCGGCCGGCCGGCCAGTCGAAGGAGTGACATAAGCTAAAATATATGCATGAATGCAGCATTCGGCGGCAGGCTGGGCAACAGGCGCGTAGTTTTTGTTGTCTTCTTTTTGAATGTGGAATATTTACAACACGTAAGAAATCGTAAACAAACCGATAATAATTGTTTTCACCTTTTCCATTGTTGTCGGTCCGAATGTCGGTTGTAGTCGCCACTCTACTACAACTTGCATCACTTGTCTGCGAGTCCAATGCCATTCCTGGTGGTTTCTGCTTTTTTTATTTTACATTTTGCAAATACGCGCCAGATTATTCAAAGGGGGAGAGTGTGCGGTTTGGTCGGAGGATTTAAGCGCCACATTTTTCTTAGAAGCGGAGCAACAGAGTTTCATTGTTAAAAATTTTTGTCTGCAAAAATTGGTAAGGTTGTAAATATGCAAACAGTGAGAGAAATTTGTATTTTACATATTTTTTTTTACAGATAAAAATCTACTCAATACAATTTAAAAGAACATAGGCAGAAGACCTTATATAATCTTTTGACGTTTTTGTATGCCTCTTGTATGAAGAGGATTTAGTAAGTATCGTACAGATACATTAATATAATATAGGCCTCATAAGATTGGAAGATCTACTATATGATCTATAGATAGATCTATAGGATCTATATATAGAAGATCTCACATAGGTTTTCTATAAGTAGAAAACATTCCACATATATTCTTCAAATATTTTGTACGGATCATAAATAGCTATAATTACTTCTAGATATCTTATAAATATATAATACTTTCTTTTCGATTGTCATCGTAGATGATTGTCATATAGATGACCTTTAATATATGCATAAGTATTTTTTGGTTTGAAGCTATTCTATATATCTTCTATAGATAGAAGCATAGGTTTTCTATAAATATAAATCTTTCTAAATTGCTTCTGTAGGTAAACGATTTTCAAGTATTCGGGTATGTTCTGGAACTCACGGTGTGTTCTTTTCACTTTACACATACACTTCACCTCAGAAGCTTTTCTGCTTCTCACGTGAATTGAAATTTTGAACTTAAACGTATGGTACTTTGCAGACATAGTGTTGCCATACAATATAAACTGTATTCGTTTTTAACATTGTTTCTGTATTTTTTAGTAATTTCGTTAATTCTAACGACAATTTTATTATTATTTTGTAATATTTTATTATTTGCAACACAAAATATATGTATGAAAAACTCTGTAATATCATTAATTTGTTTATTGATTTAAGGGGAACATTTGGTAACCCTATCTTTTTCGGCCTTACTTCAAATCAGATTTTTGTGTCAAGCGAGAAATTCAGTTGAAGAAAATTGAAGACAAACCTTAGTATCTATTTAAAATTTGTTTTTAATGGTGCTTCATGTTCATTTTGTGAGTTTAAACAAATTATACGCTATAATAACATATCAATCTATCATCATGTGCCCTTTTTATTTCAAAAAAGTTTTTCTTTTACATATATGAAAAAACATGACAAGTAAGTGTAAAGAATACACCTCTAATGGGTGTAAAGTGTGTTACAGAACACCTCGGCGTGTGTTCGATACACTTCTGCCGTTGAAGTGAATGCCAGAACATGCCCGATTATTTTCCAAAGCCTGATTTTCATTGGTCCTTAGCGGACTACATATGTCAACAGAAGACCCTTCTCTACGTTGATGATATCCTTCAGTGGTCTTTTAGCGTCCAAGTCCAATAACTCTAGGGACTCGTTCTTCGAATTCTCGGACATTTCTAAGTATTCGTGAATCAAGTATTCTATGACATTGGGAATCTGAAGACATCCATAAAGTTCCCTGAAATATTATATTAAAGATTATAATCCAGCGACAGTAGCTTGGCAATGTTACACACAACTATGTTGTCAGGGTGTGTAGTTCCAATAGTTTGTAACATCGCGAAATATTGGTCCACCTTTAAGTATAACGATCATCTAGCTGATTCGATCTAGATATGTGTGGCCGTCCGGCTGTCCGTTCATTTGTCCAATATTATTTGTAAGCACGATACAGGCCACATTTATGGACAATCGTAGCGAAATTTTGCATGTAGGATGGGTTCTGGCCAAACAAGACCCCTATTGTTTTTGATAATGATCCGTTAATATTTAGGGAATGAGATGGGCCAAAAACTTTATTTTTGTCTGTTTTTCTGGTCTCGAAATCTTATATGGAGAAGAACATTTTGAAAAGATCGATAAATATTTAGTGGGTCAAATGGACCCTGACTTTTGTGTGATAATGGGGTAATATGAAAATATTTATGGCGGTCTACGTATTCTTTTTTTAAGTATTACCATTACCACACTAGAGGACGAAAATCTAGCGCTGATGGCTAGGGAATTTTTCTTGAGGTTCAGGTTATGGTCAAAACGACGCCTATAATTTTCGATTATGATTAGATGCTATTTCGGGGATGAAATGGGCCGAAAACTTTATTTTTATCTGATTTTCTAGTCACTTTAGGCTTAACAAATATCATCCGACCATTCCATGGTGATGGCGATCTTACCAACTAATTCGAATGGATGTCTTGATGATGAACTGTCAAATGAACCAAAACAAAATTTGCCACTGTGGAACTTTTGACCTCTAACCGGCAAAGAGAGTGTAAATATCGCTTAATATAATCCAGGCTCGGAATATATATCCGCTTACTGAGCTTTATTATAGGTCCATGATTTGATTTAGCCCTTTTAGAAAGGCCCCGCCCCATTTTAAGTATTTTCATGGTCATATGCGTATTTAACAACCTATTTTGGCATTAATTAGGGATTTTGAAGGAATAATAATTTGATATATCCATATAAAGTTTCCGCAATTTTCAGTTTTAGTCAAATTACGCAACCACTTCAGATTTTTTGATGGTTTTCTGTGACATGTTAAGTTATATTTCCTACACAAAAGCTCGGGCTTACTTTAGATATTTTGAGGAACGTGATCAAATATCTCAAACAACGTGGCTGTTGTAATTCATTTTTATGTGAATCTCCTAAATCTTAGACTAGCAGTGATTCACAAATATTCCAAATTTTACACTTCAGTCTTTATAAATCTTTTACATCGATTTTGACTCTAATGGCAAATTTACTAAACTCCTACTCTATTGGTACACAATTTACAACAATTTCGTACGTTCGTAAATCCTACAAACCATATTAAATTTAGTATCTAATGTACTAAATTTCGTACCATGACTTACTTCCAAAATCAAAATTCTTAACATAAACCCTATACACCCATTCCCAAAATAAATTTGAAGATTATAAGTATATTCGTTTACGAAACACCAATAGTACCATTAAGTAATTTTCGTACACGTTTGATACATCAACTAATATTACCTACTATTCTTATAGTGCAATTTCGAATTATGCGCCTCTGTGCGGAATTTTAACATTCGAAACTAAGTCGTTTCGTTGGACATTGATTATTAATCAAAGATCTTCATAAAGCCCATATATGTATATAAGTTATATATTTATGTGAAAGTCATTCTATAGATTTATATACATAGGACCTTTTGATATAGGTC
Organism: Musca vetustissima; assembly: GCF_032173495.1. Lineage (NCBI taxonomy): Eukaryota > Metazoa > Arthropoda > Insecta > Diptera > Muscidae > Musca > Musca vetustissima. Next base: position 662,722 of record NW_026887821.1, on the reverse strand, counting down.
GTCAATATATATAGAATACATTCCTTATCTATTCCACAAATATAATTTGTGTGCAAGAACTTCGGGGGCCATGGTTCGGACATAACCTCTTCTAACTGTAGGCATAATACTTCAAAAATCTCACCTCTTTTTCCTTCTCAGTGTACCAACATAACTCCACAAAAACTGCGATTGTCTTTCAATGCGATCATAAGTTATTACGTTCGCGCATTTTTTTACTTCATTTTGTTGCTCTCTTTTGCCTAAGCATATCTTCAAGAAATCGAAATAACACGTGCCTTTAGTCAGGGCATGGAACCATAAATGGAGAAACAATACCACAACTACAACAACAATAAGAGCATTTGCAAAGCCAAAAAAGAGGCTCGTTCAAAGAAATACACATTAAAAGCGATTGAACTAAAGAAAACTTCACAAAGAAGCAAAGCGAAGCTGTTCTCATCTCTCGGGAACGATCAAAACACAGACATAACAAATACACTAATATACGATATCAGTAAACGTATTGGATTCGGCTATGGGTATGGTGATTTGTTCCAAACACGGATATGTGTGGGAGAAGCTCTGTTGGCGGCGCCGTTGCATGCCACGATCCTAGTAAGGCCAGACACCCAAAACGAAAAAAAAAAAATAATACAGAACACAGCATCCGCCACAGCAAACAGGTAGCCAAAGAGACAAGAACAACAGGTAGATGATAAGAGCAGAACCCACTTGGAGTGAGTGAGGGTCGCCAGCCATGGTGCGTGGCTGGATGGCTGGCCATCAACATCGCATCGTATCTTATAGGCTCGTTAAGCATCATTCTTTGGCTAATTAGGGCTTTAGAGGCGCTTTAAACGAGCAGGCAAAGTGGTCGATGGAGGGATTGGATTGTTGGCGGGGTGTTTGGCTAAGTGAGTGTCCGTGAGAGGGTTTGTGTTGATCACATTGGATTGAGGTGATTCTCGCGCCATAGGTGGCAATAAAATATAATTAATTTACCATTAAACAGGATGTTGTAATCTTCTGATGATGGCTTGTCCAACACTGTCATCATCGTTAAGTGACACCTTTATATAGAAATGAAACTGGGGTGTGTGTGTTTGGACCAAAAACGATGGCCGTGGCACTTGTCATGATTTCTTGTTTAGTTGTTGTTGTGCGTGGTGGTGTAGCATAAATTACTGTTACATTAATGTCTTAAGTGGTTTTGAGTGGGTTAATAATAATGTGCGTGATTAACTTTTAATGATCGACGGAGCAGGAGAAGGAGTTTATAGCGTGACAGATATAAATGACATGTTGTTTTTATTGTTTCTGTTGCAGTCAACTAGAACAATGTAATTAAATATTGTTTTAAATGTTTTCTAATTGAAACAAATGGATATTTAAGGCATGGGATTCAATTTATTGATCACATATAAATCCTTTTCTGACAGGGGTGGTTCAGGGAGACACAAATATAATATATTTTAAATTTTATAATCTAGAAGGCTTCTAATTAAACTCTAAAATATTTAATGTACTATTTCATGTCATATTAGATGCTGATACAAAATTAATACCACTTAACAATATTTTTGGAACAAATCAAACCCAAAACTTTAATTATCGCAATATAAGATGAAATGGACTTAAACCATTTTCAAAACAAATGAAGAATTCGTGACTCAAAGGATTAAATTTTACAGTGGTCTGTATATTCAAATATGTTCGTAGACCGCAAATATTGCATTTTATGCAGACTCGGAAATCAGCGGCAGTTATGGATAAATTTCTGTGTGTCGATAGAAGGAGTCAACGACGCTGATAGGTTTCGCCTCAAGTCGACATCCAGTAAATTAGACAAGGTGCAAAGAGCCGCCTTGATTTTAGTTACAGGAGCCAGAAGGAACACGCCACAATCAGCTAGCAATGCTGAACTTAAAGCCTCTGGGCCTTAGCATTAAGTGTCAGGCCGCGCAGCGCCCTAAGGCTGCATGAACAAAACCTCTGGCGAAACTGTATCTTTGGGCATGGTAGCATTTTGAATGAACCAGGTATGACATTGGACCAACGCGTTAAACTAAGCGACTATATATCACCAATCCTGAGATTTGACGGTCTGGCCTTCTATACAAACGGATCCATGATGGAAGAAGGTACGGGGGCGGGCACCTACTATGAAAGGCTAGGCCTTGAGTTAACCTACAAGCTGGATTGCAACTATAGTGTTTTCCAAGCTGAAATCTTCGCGATTTGGAAGGCAGCGGAATTGATAAAAAGTCTGGATGCAGAGGTCGTTGAACCGGTGACTATCTTTGTGGATAGTCAAGCGGCTCTTAAAGCCATCAAATCTTATTATATCAAATCAAATCAAGTGTAGAGCAGCTTTGGAATATCTTACTTACAGCTATCGGTTGTGTTGGGTACCAGGACATTGTGATATCTTGGGTAATGAAAGAGCGGCCGAACTAGCTAGACGAGGATCTCAATCAACAGATCTAGCAACTGATGACTCAACCAAACCATCCATATGTCATTTTTACCGGAATTTTGAGGCGTTCTTCGACGAAATAGCCTACGAACTTTGGCACAACGAACCTATGTGCAACGTGTCATGATCCATTTGGTCGACTCTGTCTACCAAAAGAACGCACTCACTGTTGAACCTGAGCAAATCTGAAATTAGAGTGATGACAGGAATCATTACTGTTCAATGTAATATCAGGGCTTTTACTAGTAAATGGGATCTTGATGCAATTGATTACTGTAGACTCTGCGTTGACGAGAAGGAGACGGATACCATTGAGCATCTCCTGTGTCACTGCCCAGCCCTGGCTTACAGTCGGCACAGACTATTGGGCGCTCATTTTCTACCGAGTCTAAGCTTCTTCTCTACAACCGAACCTGCTCTATTCTACAGCATAATTAAAAACCTAAAGTGGTTAGGAACGTACAACCTTAACACGTAACACATCTTCTGTCTGATTCCTATAGTCATCGACCTTCATTCCAATCTCACCTTTTTATATATTTCTGTAAGCTTCTCAACTCCCTTTATTTCCCCTATTTTCTCTCTCCTACAGATCTGTCGTTATCTCTTCTCTTCTCGTGGAAGAGAAGAGATACCGGTCTCAGAGTGCTGCAGCCACATAAGTGACTGCACATCCCCAAACCTAACCTATGTAGGGTATCAAATGGTCGACCTCGTACATTTATCGTTTTTTACATGTTGTTCTATTTTATTCCAGTGTTGTTCACTTAAAAAAATCACTTGAACCCCATTCCAAAATGCCCTCAGGCAAATGATAGTGCCAACCAAAATAATTAAAGCAATTCATATTTATTTTTTATATATGTAGTTGAATTTATTCGTTCTGTTTTGTTTTTTTTTTTTTTAATTTGAAAAATTGTTGCTAATTTCAATAGGATTACTATTGCTGATGTATTAGTTGTTTATTGTTGTTATTTTTTTGGTTAGTTCATTTAAATCTATGACAAAAAAACTAATCATTTCATATAACGTTAATCAACTTAAATGTGATACAGGTTGTATAAATATTTCGATTATTTTTTTCATTCATCTCTATTTGAAAGTTTTGATCTAGTTTTTTTATTTTTTTATTAAATATTCATTTATAATATAACATTTTATTATTAATATTTGATTTGAATGTCATCAATTTAGTACACGAATTCATTATTTCTAAATGCAAAAATTTGTGGTTTTTTGTTCGTTTCATGAACTTTACGTTTTTAAAGGGGAAAATAAATTCTAGAATACGATTTCTCGAAAATTTAATTTTTTTATATTTAGTTTTCTTCAACATAGTTCTAATAATAATTGTCATTAAATATAATATGTGTATAATATATGTACGTTTATCTTAATATCTAATTATTGTTTTCCATTTCAATATGTGAAGTGTATGTCTGTATGTTTATATGTTGTTTCTTGATATATTAGGTGTATGTGTATTATTGAACTTTTCGATATTTTCATAAATATTTGTAGAATGGCTGTATTTATTAAAAAAAGAAATATATTAATAAAAATAAAAAATTAGAAGGGTTTATAAAAATATTAAATGGTTTAATAATCATTAATGTTTAGAAAACACGATTAAATTTCTGTGAGAATCAGATGTTCTCAATGAGTGTCATATACGTTAATATTGTTTGTACAGTACAATTAGTAGTATTGTCAAAGGCGAAGACAATTAAATTTCTTTGAGATATATTTTTCATTAAGGAAATCTTAGTTGAAGGACAAGATATTGTACATATCTTGTTAAATAAATTTTCGCATGTACTCTTACTAAAATGACGAAGATAGTACTGATTTTTTTTATTTTTATATTTTAGAATAAAATGTATGTTTGTATATTTCGTTTATCGTATTAATTATAAATTTATAGTAGATTGAATATAATAAAAATAAAATAAAATGCAACTTGACAATAAAATAAAGCATTCTTGAGATTGTTTAATAAAACAAAACACATAGAAATATAACACAATACAATAAAAAAATTCAAGTCGCACAATAAATACTTATAATGTGTTTTTCTCTTCTTTTTGTTTGAGTATACGGGACAAGAAAATAAATTGGAGATACACTGATTTGTCGTATAATTCGTAAAAAATACTTTTGTTTGTTTTTAACAAATTGTGTGCTTATTGCATTGCAGTTAAGATAAAAGTCTTCAAATTCCAATCCATGCTCGGAAGTCATATGGCCACACTAATGCCACCGGACAATTTTAGTCAATTATGTGTCGTGTATGCTCCTGGGGAGTAGAGAAAACAATTGCCCTTATAAGACCACAACGTACCGATTCACTGGGATCGCCAACATTAAACGAGAATTTGACACGATTGCATTCGACATCGAGTACCGAATTGTACATCGGATACCAACCAATTTTGTTAAATACCACAAATACTTCGTAAATTTGATTACGATATATGTAGACGGGACGATCAAAAGAGATGTCCAAAAGCGAATCATAGCGAACACGAGATGTACAATGTGTATAGCTAAGACGAGATCCTTGTATATCCTGGATGTGGGCATAGAGAATTTCACTATACCGTTCCGAGAAACCAGCTGAATTCATAAGTTCACCACAGAGAACTTGAGTGGGCACCTGGACGCCAGTTATCCAAATATTTGTATCGACTTGAAAAGTTAATCCGCAATCACTAACACTGGTATTACGATAATGAAACTGGGGACTTCCAGTGCAAACACAATACGAACGCCTTGTATCATTGGTGGCCACTTCATTATCACTTACTGGTACAATGGGTATCCCAGCACTGACTCTTGGCATTAATGGATTTGGATTTGAAACCGGAAGATTATTACAGGGATTGGCACGAGTCGAAGCCAACACTTGAGCGGGGATGTGATCCATGGAGGAATCCATGGGTGCAAAACTACAAATATGACCACTGCCAGGTGGTGGTAAGGAGTGGCGATATGAAGACAAATCACGATTGGTACGCTGTTCATAGTAATTGCGACTGCAACGCGACCTACAAAAGCCCTCTGGCATAGGACAATCATTGATAGATGGGCTAGAGATCTCAATGAGTATGGCCAATGCTTCATGTTGCTGCAAAAGTTTGGAGCGAGCTGGGCCATCAGCAAACTGCTGTGGAGTCGTGGTGAGGAAACGTATTTTCTTTACAGCCTGTCTTAACATGGCCTCATCCACCATAAGACGTTGGTCATCCATGAAATAATTGAGATTGTCAACAGCAGCGGCTGCAGCAGCATTGGCAGCCGAAGCAGATGTTGAGGGTGGTTCATTAGGTGGTGGAGCAACCGGATGGGGAATATCATTTTCCACAACCACTACATTCGGCGATGGTGACTCGTGATGATGATTGTAATTACCCTCATTATTTTCCTCGTTAAACTCCTCCTCGTGGCCCTGCATCATGGCATTAACATCCATTTTAATCTCCTCTACCGGTATTAAACACATGCCACCGTTTATCGAATTATTTGGATTATTTGATCGAATTATTTGGATTATTTGATCCAAAATTGCCATCAATGTGGACACTTCAATATCCAAGAAACTGGGATCTTCCAAGACTTCTCGTGTATTACCAGCAATTAACTCCATACTGCTCTGGATTAGACGAGGCTCATCGAAAAGTTTAGCAAACTCATATGCCCTACAGGCATTTTTCGGACTCAAATCAGCCCACAAATATTGCGTGCATTGCTCCACCACATATGGGAACACGTACTTCTTGGCCACATAGCATAGCTCGCATGCCTTGTCAAAAGAGGATATATTAATACTCCAGCATTGCCTCAAATGCATCCGGCTGTACATCGGGTATAACAATTGGATCATCTTTATCCGCCAAATGTCCATAGAACATTGTCTCAAACACTGGGGAGGCCATTGCCAGGATAAGCTTGTGGCCACCTATGATTTTTTGATTCGGCGATGTTCCCACCAAAAAACGACAATCGGCCCATTTGCCAGTGGCCAACAAATGCATACCCCGCTTCTTTATCTCGATAAAGTCATGCTGCCAATCCTGACCCATTGTGATTTATCTTCTTCGTTTTATTTGTTTATATATTGTCGTTGAATCTATTTATTTTTTACGTCGTCCTCCTATTATTTTGCATATATCCCGCAAGTATTGGTATATAACATCATGATAAGTTTCTTATATGATGGTACAATGTCGCAAAATTGGAACTATATGTGACACAATAAGATTGAACTTAAAAAAAAACTATAAAATATGAGTTTCTTTAAGGCTGGCCAATAAAACAGTAAAGTAAAGAATATGTTAACGTCCATGTGGAACTAGAGATGTAGAGCTAGATGGTACCGAAACTTTTTTCGTAATACATACTACAAAATTACGATGGATCTATATTGGAAATGTTTAGCAATATATTTTTATACCCTACATAAGTTTGTTGTGAAGTATTATAGCTTTGTGTTACAAGAGTTTGTAACGCCGCGAAATATTTTACATTTTAGTAAACCGATCGTCAAAATTTCATAGTATATTAAATAAGAGTGGTTGACCTTTATGGAGTTATACTTAGATAATTATTGGTGTCCACGTATTTTGATTTGGTTAGTATTAGAAGGCGAAAATTTCTCGCTTATCGCTATGAAATAATGCATGAGGTTCCGGCATGAGGTTCCGGACACCTAACAATTTCGGTGATTATCAGATGATATTTAGGAGATTATCTGTATGATTTCCTAGGAAAAAGATCTGGCCAACTATTCATTTAAAATACCCAATTCATACAAAACATGTTTCGGAAAATATACCAGGGTCAGAAAGAGTAGCTATTGACTTTCAATCGAGTAAGCGGGTGCAAATACCGCGAAGTATCGCCCAGACACTGAATATATATCTTCAGAAAATTAGAGTTTGGAGGTAGTTATGGCCGACCCGTCCAACTATACTATATAGTTTTAACAAGTGTACTTTCACCAAAAAATACCGAAAATTAAGTGGTACCGTTATATGGAAACTATTCCGAAATGGACCGTTAGGGGACGGATTTGACTATTTTGATAATATTTTATCCCATTTTTATCACAAAGTACATAAGTAGTTCTACTTTGGAATACAAAAATGTAACAAAAAGAATATGTTTAGAGTTTGTAACACCACCTAAGATTGGTCATATACCCACATTTTAGTATCATCCTGTCCCCATTTTGATTTAAATCGGATCCGACTTACAACCTCATATAATTTCGCCCGGTGTAATCTAACCAGTGAGCGAAGCATTATAGTCGAACGATGGCGACCATATGATACCCTACTCAACTACCATTGAGCTATAATCTGTATTCCGAGCCTAGACATTATTTCCCGATAGTTGGCCGGTTATGTGTAAACAGCTCCTCTTTTTTATCTTGGCATCTTTTCCGAACCTTGTTTTCCCGGTGTGAACATTCACGCCATAACGTGCGTTTTGCATATAAAGGTCTTGCTTGATATAACTCGCTGAATATTGACCAAACATTAGCGGAAAAGTCCTTCTAATTAGTTGATCGGATAGCCTTCCTCGTGTATTTTGTTGTTATGATCGTTTATAATTGTGGTCTATAGAGCGACCCACTAAATTATGTTTCCGATATCATCCGATCTTTATGGAAAATTATAAGCGTAGTCCCTGACCATATCCGGATTCGTAGCCAACAGCATGATATTTCCTACCTCTAGTGTTGTAATACTTAATAAGAATGGTATAGGTTGACCCTTGTAAATATGTACGTATTACTCCCACAACATAATTGGTAGCAATTTAAAGGTCAACCACTCTTATATATTATCAAGTTTCATGGGTCTATGTCCTTCAGGAGTAAATATATACGCCATAGAATTCAAATGTTGTCATCATCAAAACAGTTTATTCTATGTTCGGGTCACAATTGGGGCCTCTAGAGCGACCAGAAAAACAGACAAAAATCAAGTTTTTAACCCATTTCATTCTCTAAATATTAAGCGATCATTACCAACAACAATATACATAACCCGTCCTATATAGTGTTTACAAATTATAATGAACATACGGACAGACACAGTTCGACGTAGCTAGTCGATGATATATGACGATCGGTAAATTGTGTAAACAAAAATTGTAAATAAAAAAAAAATCCAAACAAAAAATTGTTTCTGAAAACAGTCAAATGTTTTTATTTCAAATTATAAACTTATTTTAAAGTAAAATGTTAAAGATATAAATTTAAAAATTTCTTTTTTTTTTTGGTTTTAAGTAAATCATAATGTAATTAATTATAAGCTAAACAAAATAATTATTTATTAAATATATAGATTTGTATTGAAATTATGCATTACTATTTGTGATTGTATGTAATAAATGTATGTTACGTACACATGTGTATAAAAAACAAATCTCTTTTGAAAAACTTTTACCGTTTATCAGTTCAATGTTTTTTGTTATTTTTGTGAATTAAATATTTGTCTCCCTTTCTTAAGTTCTAATAACATTTAGCCCAAAAAACTCTTAAGTGTCTGACGAAATGTCGGTCTGTCAGTTGTCATATGTCCTTATTCTTTGTTTTTGTTTTTCACTAAGATGATATGCTTAATATTAAATATGTTTATGTGTGTTTGTATGTAAATGAATATGTTTAATAATTAAATTGTTTTCTTTCTTTGTTCTAAATAAGTTTTTGGTATTCGTTTTTTGTTTTTTTTTTCTAAAAAATGCATGATAAAACAATCTTAATGAAAGTCATTTATATATTGTCAAAGTGTTGTTGTTTTTTGTTTTTCCTTTTTTTGTCTTCCTAATGTCTCAAATATAGTTACTTGAAATGAAATTTACGAAGTTGTTTTTGTATTATTCTATATCCAAAATGATTCTTCTTCTCGTTATAATTATCTTAATATCTATTTTGATATCGATTGCGACTGTAGTATTGATTGTTGATGAGCAATTGATTTTCATTGAATTCATCATCATCGTCGGTCTCCTTAGATATATCCTCCTTGTAGATGGATCTCAAAGCTCCGGGGAATGCAGTGGCAATTTCAACACTATACGAATTACCTTCTTCCTCATCTTCTTCACTGTTGTCGAAGGGATTTACAGCCACATAGGAGGCTGAGAAACCTTTGTAATCAACACTGCTGTCGGTCTTGAAACGTACCAACAGAGAGTCGGTTAGAGAGATAATGTCTTGAGGTATCTAAAAAATGAAAAAAAAATCAAATTAGATTAAATTAGGGGGTGAAAATTTGTTCGAATAAAATATTCAATATAGGTCCACATTTTTACAAAGAAAATTGGGAACTTAATATAATAAGGAAACAAGATAGACCTATGGTTCCTTTTGAGAATAAGCATAGAATAATTTTCTGAGCTGATTAAAGCATGCTCGTCCGTCTGTCCATGTATTCTTGTGAACAAAGTACAGGTCGCATTTATGCTTCGATTTGGATGAAATTTGACACCAGTCACTTATTTGACCCAGGGAATAACCCTATTGCAATTGGTGAAAATCGGTTCAGATTTATAAATATAAATTTTGCATAGCACACTGAATTGATGATCTGTAATGATGAGTGCCAAGTTTCGTAAAAATCAGTTCAGATTTAGATATAGCTCCCATATATATTTTCGTCCCATTTCATGTAAATTGTGTACCAAAACCCTATATATATCTTTCGATTTGCAAGAAATTTGGCACAGCGTACTGAAATGAGTCCAGAATTATGAGTGCTAAGTTTCGTCCAAATCGGTTCGGATTTGGGTTTTGCTCCCATATATACTTTCTTCCGATTTTATGTAAATGCTGTTGAAAAGCCTCTATATTTCTTTCGATTTACACGAAATTTGGCATAGCGTACTGAATTTAGTCTCGAATGATGTTTGCTAAGTTTTATGAAAATCGATTAAAATTCAGATATAGCTCCCATATTTATTTTCGCCCGATTTCATGTAAATGGTGCTCAAAAGACCCTATATTTCATTCGATTTGCACGAAATTGCGCACAGCGTATTGAATTAGGTCGACAATGACGTGTGTCTATGTTTCGTAAAAATCGATTCAGATTTAGATATAGCTTTCATATATATTATCCTCCGATTGGGGTAATATATCTTCTCTAAGTCTGTGGTGTCATGTTATAGCATGGAAACCCCAGGTGACATTCAGAGTTCTCATAGAATAAAATTATCGATATATTTTTAAAGAGCAAAAATTTGTGGTAAACAACATTCATAATAGCCTGTCAACATAGTTCGGTAGGGTGTGGAATATACGTACATTTCTGTATAACTTAAAAATAAAAAATAAAATCCGTAACTCACCGTATTGCCACAATATTGTCCATACATTGGTCCACTGGTATCCTCCATACCCGAAAACACCTGAACGTAGTCGTATGTACAATTTTCACTGCTCTCCAAATCGAATGTTAAAAATATCAAATTCACATAGCTATTGGGTGGTGCCTGTATGGTCCACTCACAATCCATATTCATGTCATAATTCAAATTGCCAAAACGCGAATGCGAATAGAATTGTTGAATTTGATTTGTGGCACGCAAATAACCACCACAAGCTGCAAAACATAAAAACATACATCACATTAAATATCATCACTCCGCTCCTTGCCACACGTTCGTTCTACTTACATGTTGAATGGACAGCCGTGAAACCGCTATGCTGTTTATTCTTATCCGTTTTAAGTACCATATATAGCTGATTGGTGGATGAGGATATCGGGTAGGGTATTTTCTCACCACAGAAACGACCCAACAGGGAACTACTCTCCGAATCGCCATCATAAATTGCCACATTATCATAGGCACATTCCTGCAATTCGAAGTTAATATTCATTCATTATCACATTTGATTTCATTCATCATCTCCTCCCCTTACCTGATGCGACTCCACTTTGAATTCATTGAATATCAATTTTATGCGATGTCCTGGTGTCGTTGAAAAATGCCACACACAATCGGCATTCGGTGGATATAAATCCGGATAGTTCGGACTATAAATAGTGCCAAATGGTGCTGAAATTTCATGTTTACATTCACCTTCCTTGCAGTCATGACCATTCTCATGCAGCGAATAACCATTGTGGCACGAACACACATACGAACCGATTGTGTTGCGACACTCATGCTGACATCCGCCATTGTTAATCGAACACTCATCGATGTCCGTGAAGAACACAGCCGCGAATCCCGACTTTTGTATTGATTTGTCCGAATGGAATTCCACACGCAATGCATTGCCCTCCGAGGTGGCCGTGGGCGGTATTGAACTGCCACAATAGGTGCCAATCTTCTTCAAACGATTCTCACTGAGTTTAGAATAAATTGTCACCTTGTCATAGCCACATTCCGACTGATGATGGGTGGCTCCCTCCAAATCGAAATGGGTGAAATTCAGCGAGATTTTATGTTTGGGCGGTGCAATAATCTCCCAAATGCAATCCTTCAGCAGTGGGTAGGGGTCGGGGAATGAGGGTGAGGTAATGGTGCCGTTGGGATATTCAATGACACCGCCACAGGCATCCTCACAATGTTTCTTGTCGCTGTGCAGTTCATAGCCAATATGACAGGCACACTCGTAGCCACCCAGAGTGTTGATGCATTCATGTTCGCAGCCGTGATTTTGTGTTTCACACTCGTCAACTTCTTTCATGAATGTGGCTGAGAAACCGGGCTTTTGCACCGAGGTGTCCGAAACGAATTTCACAAACATTGTATCGCCAGTGGATCTGGAAAATAGAAGTGATTAATAATTTATGGATATTGAAATCCATGTGAAACTTACTTCATATTTGGTGGTGGCTTATAACCACAAAATACCCCAATCAGTGGGGATTCCTGTGAGGGTCCATCTCGAACTTCGACAAAATCATAAACACAACTATCATGATTTTCCACTTCGAATGATTGGAATTTCAGTGCCACCTGATAACCTTTGGGTACGGTAATTTTCCAAATGCATTCTTTATTGGGTAGATATTCCAACGGGTAGTTGGGTGACTCCAAGCGTCCTTCATTGTCATCGATATTCAATTCTCCGCCACAGACAACTGTAGGAAAAGAGAAATAAAATAAATTAGAAACTTCGACATATAAATTTTTTTTTTAATTTATGCCCATTAATAGCCCTATAAAATTGAACTTCTTTTGAAAGTCCCATAAAAATAGTTCTTAGAAAACCCCTTGCTCATTAAAAGTCCTTTAACATTATTTTATAAGAAATCCATGCCTTTTGATAGTCCTTTAAAAATATTCTTTAATAAATCCGCGCCTTTTGATAGTCCTTTAAAAATGTTCTTAAAAAATTTATGATTTTTTGGGTACTCAAAAATATTCTTAAAATCTTTTTAAAGTCCACAAATTATTTTTCAAAAAAATGTATTTTTAAGGTCCTCAAAAAATATCCGTTAAAAAAAATTGTTTAAAATGCAAGCCTTTTTAAGGTCCTCAAAAGTATTCTTTAACAAATCTAAACCTATTTAAGATCCTTGAGAAAAATATTCTTTAAAACTATAATCAATTTCACAATGCTGTAAAATATCTGTGTTCAGATTGAACATTGCTTCGATTAAATCCGAAAAAAAAACTGTCGGTATTCCCATTATTTTATTTTCCGAAAATTGTAACCATTACGACAAAAATTACATTTCCACAGAAATACCCCAACTAATAGCTATTTTCGCGGTAATTAGCTTTAATATCTCCCATATAATTCAAATTGCGTATTCAACACACACTCAGACACATACAAACAAATTCCCACTTTTATTACTTACCATCAAATTCCGCCTTAAATCCGCGATAGCCCTCGGCACGATGTGTATTGACATAGGTTAGCAACATGCGGCTAGAAACCGTTTTTAATATTTCACTGCTGACTTTGCCGCAAAAACGAGCTATTAAAGGTGATTGATGCCAGTAACCATCACGAATTTCCAAATAATCCGATTGGCAATTTTCCGATTTGAAAATATTCTATGGTGACATCGGGAGGAAGAATGCAGGGGAGAACAAAAAAAAATACAAATCAGAAGTTATACGGACAACATAACACTAATACTAATACGATTTTGCAAATGTTACAGTCATTGAACACTAAGCCAAAGGACACTGTCACACACACATACACTCACTCACACTTGGAAACACATTCAAGCGGAAATGCATTTCACATTAACGCACTTCGACAGTTTATGCATCAAATGGGACAAAATGCAATTGAGTCGGAGTGGTTGGTTGTATGTGTGTGTTGTTTGTGCATCTGTATCCAGGCGAGCATAATATAGTGTCAAAAACTACTCTCTAAAATGAAAATCAAGCCAAAATAACACCAACAAAAAAAGAACAGAAACACATACCAAATTCTCCAATTTCAAAACCACTCGTTCGCCATGTGTGGCCGTTATGCGCCACTCACAATGTTCCGTCTCGTTGGTCAGGGCACCGGCCGTGTGATACGAGGGACTGGCAAAGATGCCAGTGTTATCTTGAAATGTGCGACCGCATTTCGGACATTTATACAGCAAATTGGCCTGGGCAATATCACCGGCACTTAAACGCAACCGCTGACCGATTTCCGGCCGTTTGCGTCCCTTCACCTCGATGGGTAGGATGGTGTCCAAATATGTCCCCTTGGAGAAGGTATTGCGTGCGTAGTGCATAATCGAGTCGTAATCGTAGGCCATGCCCAAGGAGTCCACTTCGTCCGGTGTTAATTTATTGAAATTGTAATCCTGACCCTTCATGATGTTGTTGTGTTCGATGATAACATGTTTCTCGCGATCTGGTCGGGTGTGTTCATGCCAAAAGCCCACAACATGACCGAGTTCATGAACAACAATGCCAAATTTATCACAATTGCGGCCAATGGAGATGGCCTGTGGTCCGTTGCCACGTTTGCCAACGAAGGAGCAGCATCTATGGTACACAAAAGCAGAGAGACGAAAGAGAGAGAGAGGTGCGTTAAGAGAAGATATAAATTTGAAAATAATAATGATTATTGAATGGTTGCCCATTTAAATGGAGCGTAAACTTGATAACAATAACAGTGGTGGTCCAACACCACAATGACAACAACAACACCAACAGTACCACTTTGACTTGATTACAGCCCAGCCAGTACCAGTGTCAGTGCTGTGGTAAAACTAAAGTTGTCAATGATTTTGTTAAAACAACAAAAACAGCAGTGGCAACTTACCCACAACCTCGTATGGTGAACACAATATAGTTGGGATGCAATTCGGGTTCTCGTTCAACAAATTTAATACATGTGGAGTTCTCCCAGTGACGCATGGCCTGCTTGAACAGTGCCTTGTGCAGGCCACTGAAGTTGCCGTCGATTTCATAGGGTATTACACCATAATCCCAGACACGTTCCTTTTTGGCCGTTACAGCACGTGGTAGACGACGATGTTCACGCACAAAACTGAATTCACTGAAAATGTTGGAAGGAAAAAAACACAATTTTAGTGGGGAAGGTTAATAAAAATGTAACGAAAAAATCTTTATTGTAGTTGTAACTGAGATAGAGTATCAGTAAATTTCTTAAATTATTAAATTGCTAAAGGTAATGTGTAAATAAAGAAACCAGTAGTTGATTTGTTAACGTCACCATGGTGCGTATGATTTTTGTCAATACGTATACGCACACGTGTACTATATTTTAAAGAAAGAATCAACATTCAGTAAATTTTTCTAGGAAAGTTTACTTTCTTGGAACGGATGATCTACAAAAGCTAAAAAATTGTTGTATACTCGGAATAGTGTAAAGCTATGTTTGTGGTAAGATGTTGAACTTAGCCCTGGCGATAAATTTTTCCAAGGAGAGTCGTAAAAATTGGTTAATGGTAATGACTGAAAACCAAATATCAAGCATAACAAACGTATTTGACGCAGGAAATATGTTCAAAGTATAAACGAGGGCTATTTCTTACCTAATTATTCACATTGAAATCACTAAATCAAAAATGTTTTCATTATTTTTCAAAGTTTTCTCCAGCTCAATTTGAACACTTCTTCCTGTCATCAAGTCAATTATCGAAGCACTTCAATTCAAAATTAGGCACTTCGAAGAATAAGTTTTCAACAATTTCTGTCAAAAAGGTAAATTTAAGTCGCAAATTACTCAAGCGGACAAGTCGCCAAATGAACAGTGATACAAAGAAATCGGCACAATTTGCCACGAAGTGTATTTTGTGATTGACCGTCAAATTGCATGACAGAACAACCCGCCCAGATGTTCATTCAAAATGAAATATATTTTGGTGGTATAGTGCCACCGATACGCCCTGGCATTCTAATAACCTGTAGAGATCAGCATATGAAGTAGCGTCAGCTAGCGGAGATTAGCAACACTATATAAAAGGACCTCAACCCTAACCATTTCAAAATTACGTTATTTCTAGATCTGATCAAGCATTCACTTAGCTGGAATAAAAAACAGGGAAAGTAGCACAAGGACTAATCGGTGTAGATGTCGATGTTTGATGGAAGCCGATTTTCTCCTCCTAGGAGTATAGGGCTTCCGCAAAGCACCGCCATCTTACACGATTAGTCCTTGGGTTAGTTGCGGTAATCATTGTTTATTTTCCAGATAATTCGTATAATTATCGGGAAAATAAACAATTATTAGATGTAGTCGGTCCTAGGTTATGGGTATGTCATCTATCATTGTCTAGAATTATCTACTGATGCATGTCCTAGCTGACAGGGCTGCCATCTGTCATTGCCTAGAAATAACTCCTTTTTGCATTTTGTGCACTGGTTGGAGTCTTTGCTTATTTAGTGTTGTGATTTTCCTCTGGGTGGCGCTATCTCCTACCATTCCTATTCTGTGTAACTCTCACGTGTTGATGTCGATGTTGATAATTTGAATGTCAAAGGAATGAATGAATGTCAATTGGAAAGGGCTGTAAGTATGTTTTTCCAAAAATTGGAAAACGCTTCGAAAAAAATTATTCATCTTCAGCTGGGATTCGATCCCAAAAGCCCTCGGTTTTTATTTTGCAATACTATCCACTGAACAATTCAACCGATGCAAAAATTTATTATTCTTCAAATGTGGCAGACTTGCGACGATTTGTGTTTAAGAATGAATCCATGGAGCGTATTACTGCTGTCGATATGTATACGCGCCCTGTCGTATCATAAGAAGTAATTGTTGATTTAGGAGTGTAAATAGGAGCCATTTTTGGCTTATTTTCTGGCTGTCTGGCTATGTGACTATTATTGCAAAATAGCCTGGCGAAATCTTAGTTTGTTGTTTTTATAAAAAAATATTCATTAGTGGAGAAACTATGGCATTGTCCACCAAGGTACAAGGCATAGAAGACTATAGTTTCAGATCTCGGCATTGATTCTTATCAGTTCCTATAGTTTTTTGTTGGCATATTCCACCCAGAAGCTATTTTTAGCTTCATTACAAAAAACCTTTCATACCCAATTGTCCTTAGAAGTTCTCAGTGCTTTACTCCGTGGTCAACAAGGGAGTTGCAGACAAATGCTTACATATTACATAGCATTGAAAAAAATGGTATCCCAAATAACCCACCAACACTACTGAAATATTTCATATACTTACTCTTCTTCCTCCGCTTCATATGCTGGCACAATATTTGGTTTATGTTTTCGTTCCGCCTCCGCATCCATATCCAAGAATATATCACTTAATTTGGAATATCTCATATCATCATTGGCACTTTCAATTTCGGTGAAATTATTGGAATATTTCTTTATGGAATCATGTTCTTGACGATGATGTTTTTGTTCCGGCCTTGTTGTTTGGTGATGTTGATGGTTGTGATGGCGATGATGTTGCTTCTTTTCCTCACCCACTGGGCGAGTAAGTTCTTCCTTTAACTGTTGCATGCGTAGGTTATAATCTGATCTACCATTAGGATTACTGCGTCTAAAGTGGAAAAAGGTATTAAGGAAGGGATTATAAAAGAAAGAGAAATAACAGAAATCAAAAATTATAGGCGAAGATAAAGATATCCATTTAACAACTATTATTTCATTCTTCAATATTCTTCTTCTTTTTTTTCATATTTTTTATCTTACCTATTTTTCCGTCCTCTTCGATTTCTCCTCTTAATAATTGTACTGCTTCCCTTCAACTCTTGTATATCATCCAACTTCATACCATTACCTCCAGCATTACTATAAACATTGGGCAAAGTGGAACGTTGAGCCGGCAATGCTGTAGGCAGAATGACTATTTTTCGTTCCGAAACAAAATTATTACCCGTGTCCAATTCAATATCTTTGGTATTCGATTGTATTTTACGTTGATCGACATTACGATTACCCAAACCCACAGTGGATTTGTTGTATTTTTCTGCTTCAATTTGAGATTTGTCTTCCGATGTCAGAATGCTTTCGAATTTCTCAGCGGAAGTGTTAAAGGTTTTGTCCACTTTCTCCGGCAACACCTCTTCTTTACCAGCCAATACATTAAATTTATTTGGTATATTAATGGAATATTTCCTGGGTTCATGATCCTCGGAACTGATGACATCATTTTTATAATTTATGTTCTCATAGCTGGGATGGGTTTTGGGTTTCAGTAATTCATTTGCAAAGGACTGGAAAAAGATGTATTTTTTATTAAGGAATTGAAAATATTTCTTTCATTACATACCTCCACATTTTCATTATTCAAATCCGGTTTACTACTCGGCAATTTAGTCTTCCGCCTTATAATATCAGTCAACCCCTCTTCCTCCACCTGCAAACCCTCATTGTAGACTTCTTGTTTGAGTATTTCCATTTCCTTTTGAAATGTTTCGTTGTATTTGCCGGGAGCATCATTGACCGGTGCATCCGATTGCATGGGTTCTTCCCACATTTGTGTATAGGCCACCAGTGGATAGTCATCATCATATTGTAAATCGGGCAGGGCAATATCTCCCATAAAACCACCTGCAATACAAATATTTTAAATTGAAAAATAAAATGCAGATTATTGAAATATATTTTAAATGCATATCCACATCAAATACAGTTTCAAGTTTATATCAATATTCCCGCAGTAGCCAAATTACTATTTCGTGGCAATGTCTGTTATTAGTTAACAACAAACAATGGCCAACATTTTTCCAATTAAATATTGAATTTATTGAAAAATTACAATTGTTTAACATATTGTGGGTGGAATGAATATATATAAATGTGATATGTTATAATAAAGGGTAAATCTTTTTTGGAGTCCCAGAACTGTAATATTTTCTTAGCATATTGTTTGTAATATGGGTCTTAGTTATTTTATAAATAAGTAATCAGTGTACAGACCGTTTTTATAGACCAATTCGGCATATATGTTCGATGCTTTGGCCATCGTTCTAGAGGCCACAGACCTAAACCATTGATAACCTAGGCTTCAAAAAATTGGAATCACAGGAAGAAAATAATAACACAAAATAAACAAGGATCCCAACCACTGTGAAACATTCAAGGTGGCGTTGTTTCTACTCAACGTTAGATGGCAGCCCCATCACCTGGGACAGGCTAAACTAAACCAATTATATACTTAGGTGGAATAAAAGGATACAAAAATTAATGAAACTAACACAAAGACTAATCGAGTAAGATAGCGATACTTTGTATAAGACCTATGATTCCAGAAGTAGATGGAGTGACCTGATAAGGGAGAATCAATTGTTTATATTACATTATCCTCCAAAGGATCCCAACCACTGTAGAATTCAAGGTGGCGTTGTGTCTACTCAACGTCAGGTGGCAGCCCCATTACCTACAGAAGGTCTATGCTCCAAAGAGACCAAAAAGGTAGTACTCGAATTGTTCCAAATTTGTTACTCATTGGATATACAAAAAGGAGTGACCCATGTGCGAAATCTAAAAATGGCACAACAATGTGGCATTGGAAAGTCCACAAGATGTACTTTCAGAAAATGCATATTTCATAAAAATTCATAATGGATTTGGTTTATTTTGATGAATTTTTTAATCTATAATGGATTGAAATGACCTTTCCGGCCTTTGACTGTACTAATTCTATTTATTGCACAACGTGTCATTGAATTGTTATAAAAACGATTTTAAAATCGGTTATAGGTGTCTTTGATTATTGGCTAGTTAAAATCAATTTTATCTTCACGCACATCAAATATTTTTCGAACTGTGGCGGACGTACCCGAAGTAGTGGACCGTAATCCCCATCTTCGAGCATGATATAAGTTTGGAAAAAAATGTGACGATGTTAAAAGTTTGAATGAAATCAGTTACTATCTTCGGGTTACTATTTCGATGGAGCACATTTGTTCACATCAAGGTATATATTAGGTTGGGGAAAAAGGTCGTCGAAAATGTCCATAAACTCGGAGAAATGATCAAAGTTGACCGATATTTTAGCAGTCATAACATCTCCCAGGAGTTAAAATTGAACATAAAACTGTTTTTAACCATTTACACAAAGAAGCACTATGTTTGGGTGCCACACCAATTAACAGAAAAAATAGGATGGACCGAATTTCCATCTGCAAAGCATTGGCCAAACGGAATAAGATAGACCCATTTCTTAAACGGATGGTGACTGGAGATGAGAAATGGATCACTTACGATAACCCCGTGCGAAAACTATCATGGTCATAGAGCGGGGAAGCACCACAAACGGTGTCCAAACCAGGACTAACAGCCAGGAAGGTTCTGCTATGCATTTGGTGGAACTGGATGGGAATTATTTATCATGAGTTGCTTCCATATGTCCAAACGCTAACTTCTGATCTCTACTGCCAACAACTGGACCGTTCGAATATAGCAATTGACCAGAATTGGTCAACAGGAGAGGTGTCGTAGGCCACACACATCTACAGTGACTCGCTGGAAACTTCGGAAGTTTGGTTGGAATGTTTTAATGCATCCGCAATACATTCCGGACTTAGCACCAAGCTATTATCTTATTTTTCTTGCATTGCATTTCATTAAAGAAATTTTAATGATATAAAATGGGTATATAGGGAGGATTGTGAAAAACTACTATTAGGGTTTTTTTTTTTGTAAATATAGAGCAGTACTTCTATGAGAGAGGCTTTATGAAGTTACCTTTAAAAAAACATGCAACCAAACGGTGCATATTTGTCCCATATCGCACGAAACATGTCAAATAAATTCCGATAGTTCATATAAAAATAATGGATTTATTTTTCCCCAACCTTATATATCCTCATTAGCCATAAGGCTCAGGGAGTCGAGCCGGCTGGTGCGCGAAGTAACCGATTTCATCCAAACATTGCTCATCGCAATATTTCTTCTAAATTTAGTTCAAGTTAGATGCCGGAGAATGTCGGTCTATTCCTTCTGGTACCTACACCCCATATAGCAGTACCCACCATGTTTCGCTATTTTGGATATTTTTTTCCTTTTTTTTGGCAAATTTTATAATATTTTTTTATTTTGAATTCTTATTGCCAAAAACGATCCATATAGGTCCCACCCAATTTGCACTATTATAAGAGCATAAGACGTATTTTTTCCAATACAAGTCCATATTTAAACATAGTCCCACGTTTTGTTCTGTTTTTGAAGGTGTTAATGGAATTTTCTTATCGAAGTGGCCGCAATGTGATATTCCGCGTTCTAAAAGGCTGGGAAATCTTTACAGAAAATTATCTAGGTAGACAATTATTGTTTTGACATAACTTTCTCCCCATTTTCGGCATTTCTAAAGTTTTAGCAAAAATTAACATTCCAGAATTCTGATGAAATTAATAATTCCTCCCTATTCAACGGTTCTGCTTAATTTTCGCTATGTTGAAATTATTAGCCCAGTTTTTTAACCTGATTCGGAGCAAAGACACCATATAAAGGTCCCGACCAATTTAAGGAATTTTAAATTTACCAAAAAAATAAACAAGTATATATTTATAGAAATATACAAATATATTCTAGTTGGTCTAGATACGAAAAAAAATACTTCTGTCCCCAGACCATTTTTATCTCACCTAATCCCTTATTTAATTCCCATAATGAATATCATATACAATATCTATTTTGAAGAATAGTTAATTGTTTGATTTATTATCACAACAATGATAAGCAACTTATTGAATTAATTCCTATGGCACAACTGGACTCTCTCCGTCTCTAAGGGCAATGGAATTCTTTATTATTATAATATTACCAAGCAGTTTTATTTTTCTAATCCAATTAGTTTTAATACATCATTAAGAATATGCTTGAGACATACATGCCGATGACAGTCCTTTTGTTGTGAATATCTCTCATACATCTCTGAGAATTACCCTATCTTAAGGACTGACTGATAGTGAATTGCAAACAATAACAGCAGCAAAAAATGCTATCAAAGCCATTATTGTTACATAAAATTAACTGATAATTATATTTATTTAACAATATAAATAAGCCAAAACATGTCTGGAGGATATACGAGGGGCTGCTATAAAAATTCATAGACAGAACATACAAATATATTTTAATATAATAACTAAAAGGTGAATTGGGTTAGGTCAATGACCAATGAAAATAGGCATTCTGCTCGAACTTTTCAAAATATTTTCTAATCAAAATCTTGAACTATTTTGATAAATTTTGAAAATTTCCTTAAATACAAAAATCTTTTATTTTTTCTTTTCCAAAAAACTTTCCCAATTCCCCTCTCATCCTCATTGATAATTTTGTGTACACAAAAGTTGTTGATTGTTTCTGTGAATGGTTCACATGTGCGTCCTAGTAATCCATAAATTAATTGTTACCAGGCTATGAAGAAGAAAAATTCAATTAAAACACACACACACACGCACTCACACAAATAAATGAACATTCACAGACACGCTCGCTCACTCACACAATAACAATAAATCATTAATGAAAATAATATTAACCATTCACAGCCACCACAAATGTGGTTCGTTACGGTGGCATCATCGCCTAGCCACATCTGATCGACCAGCTTGACCGTCAGACCGACCGACCGACCAACAAAACGGAAAATGAAATGTTGATGGCATTTTATTTCAAGTCATTGAAATATGATTTCGAAATACAATTGCGAAAAAAGACTTATCAATGGAATAGTCTCAGATGCAGAGATAGATTACATGGTTGTTGCTTTTTGTCGTTGTTGTTGTTTCGTTTTCAATTAGAAACTTAATCAAATACAATTAATTTGTAAATAAATTGACATGGAATATATTAAACGTTTTTGGTATGTTCAATTAATTTTGGGTAGGTGTATTAAGTTAAGGGAATATAAGTAAAAAAATAAAAAATATATATATTTGTCTGTCACATACATGGATATAAATATTTTTTTCAAGGACAATCATAAGCCTGGATTTGTTAAAGAAACATTTTCAAGGACTATCACAGTCGATGATTTTTTAAACATATTTTTTCAAGGACTATCACAGTCGAGGATTTTTTAAAGATATTTTTCAAAGACTATCACAGGCGTGGATTCGTTAAAGATATTTTTTCAAGGACTATCACAGGCGTGGATTCGTTGAAGACATTTTTTCAAAGACTATCACAGTCGAGGATTTTTTAAAGATATTTTTCTAGGACTATCACAGGCGTGGATTCGTTAAAGATATTTTTAAAGACTATCACAGTCGAGGATTTTTTAAATATATTTTTAAGGGACTATCACAGGCTTGGATTCGTTAAAGACATTTTTTCAAGGACTATCACAGTCGAGGATTTTTTAAAGATATTTTTCAAGGACTATCACAGTCGAAGATTTTTTAAAGATATTTTTTCAAAAACTATCACAGTCGAGGATTTTTTAAAGATATTTTTTCAAGGACTATCACGGGCGTGGAATAAAATGATATCCCAAATAAAAACTCCCAATAGTCCTATAATTAATACTTTTTATCATTCATTCTTTCCATGACATTTTAAATATTCATGGGACCCACACAATTGAACTCATTAAATTGGTTTTCTTTTTTTCCTTTTTCTTTTCAGTTTTTTTTATGTTAAACCCAAAGTAATAATCCTCAATTGAGATTCATATTTTCACACCCACTGAAAATATGACGGATGCTGGGTAAATGGTAGTTGGTATTATTATTATTTTCTGTTTTCCTCATTCTTTTTTATTTTTACATCCCATTATAATAATATATGTGTACCCGATAACAATAACAACAATAAGGAGCAAAATTGTCTTGCTGATAAAATGCCACAAGTAATACAAGTGTAAGGAACGAGAAAAAACACACGCTTAAGAACTACAAGCAAAAATAACAACAGCAATAATAATAACAACAACGCCTTTATTGACTACCAAAATTTCACCATCAAACATTCATTTAGTCAGTCAGTCAGTCGTTCCACTATCCAGCAAGTCGATATTGTCAGCCATTTAGTCCTTCATTGAATGGTTATAACCAAAAAACGGCAACCAAAATGTGATACACGTTCCCAAGCTATGCGTTTACATACGCATCCTTTTGTTGGAGGGGGATTTTTGTGTATTTTTCTCCTCTCTTCGATTTTGCTGATGTTAGCTTTCTCGGAATTTTGCACGGTGAAACGAAATGTAACAGGAAACGGAAATACATGCATCACATATCTTACACGATTGTATATATTTTCTGTTAATCTTTGTGACAGATAGAGGGAGAGGTTACCCAGGTGATGGTAATTTATGTAAAACGCCATTAAAGGGATTATCAAAAATAACAATAACAATAAAATCAAAAGAATGGGTATAACGTCTGCAGAGAACTTAAAAATATTTAATATATACATGGTATAATACCTCATTACCATATCATACATGTACCATACATCTGCTATATACAAAGCTAGGCGTGGATTTTTAAAGAATACTTTTTAAATGACTGTCACAGGCGTGGATTTTTAAAGAATACTTTTTCAAGGACTATCACAGGCGTGGATTTTTAAAGAATACTTTTTCAAGGACTATCACAGGCGTGGATTTTTAAAGAATACTTTTTCAAGGACTATCACAGGCGTGGATTTTTAAAGAATACTTTTTCAAGGACTATCACAGGCGTGGATTTTTAAAGAATACTTTTTCAAGGACTATCACAGGCGTGGATTTTTAAAGAATACTTTTTCAAGGACTATCACAGGCGTGGATTTTTAAAGAATACTTTTTCAAGGACTATCACAGGCGTGGATTTTTAAAGAATACTTTTTCAAGGACTATCACAGGCGTGGATTTTTAAAGAATACTTTTCAAGGACTATCACAGAATACGTGGATTTTTAAAGATTTTTAAAGAATACTTTTTCAAGGACTATCACAGGCGTGGATTTTTAAAGAATACTTTTTCAAGGACTATCACAGAATACTTTTTCAAGAATACTTTTTCAAGGAATATCACAGGCGTGGATTTTTAAAGAATACTTTTTCAAGGACTATCACAGAATACTTTTTCAAGAATACTTTTTCAAGGACTATCACAGGCGTGGATTTTTAAAGAATACTTTTTCAAGGACTATCATGGAAAATTTATTATTATTTTATTACTTTTCCTTAACCACTGTCCAATCAAAAAATATTGCGTATCCTTTTTTCATCCTTCGTGTTCGTTTCTTTTTTCTGAGAAACTTCTTAAACCATTATGCGTGTCGTTTTGTTCGTTGCCCGCTTTTTTCTTTCATTTTTATTCGACATTTCTTAACTATGTGACAAAAAGTGTGCGTTCATTTTTGTTGCTGCTGTTGTTGTTGTTCGGTCGTTTTTTCCGTTATGCATTTCCAATGATTTTTTTCAGTTGAGTTCAGTTCGAAGTTGATGTTATTATTGTAGTTTCGACTGCTGCTGCCGCTATTATTATTGGAACGTTTACAAGGAAATTGAAGGTCATTATCTGTTAAATGGAGGAAAAATCTTAATGATCTTGTGTGGGTGTAATTGTATTGGTGTGTGTGCGTAAAATTTCCCCACATTGTATAAAAAAGGCTGAATGGCATTTCTCTCTTCAGTTCTTATTATTATTATTATTTTTTTTTTCGTTTAAAACGATGTGAGAAAATTAAAATTTTATCATAAAATGTTTTTTTTTTTTCAAGAAAGTTTTCATATTTTTGATGCTGTTGTTATTGTCATTCTCTGCAATTTGGTTAATTAAAAAAGAATTTTCGTTTTCTTTTTCACTACTTAACAAGAAAGGAAATAATTGTAAATGGAAAGCAAGTGATAAGTTGCAAAAAAGTTGACAATTTTTGTAATAATGACCCCCTGCATCACAAAAGAAATGTGAATTATTTGTTTTCAAATCTTGAAATAGTTTGTTGAGTTATTAAATAGGAATTTGTGAAAAAGAACAATGGGGCCATGAATGTCATGGTTCGAATAGATATGAAAGCAAAAAGGGAGAGAAATGTTTTAATTTTTAAATAATATTTTTTTTCTAGGAATTTTTTATTTATTTCATAAGCATAGAATTTTTCAGAATATTTTATTTAAATAGACGAGGAATTTTTTAAAATTATTTTTTTATAGGGCTATTACTGTCGTGGATTTTGTTTCATTATTTTACCCCTCATATGTGGTTATATTTATTCCTTATTATTTCATTTTTTGTTTGTTTTCGGTTTCCTTAACAAAACACGTCCTGTTTAATATATGATAATTGCAAATATTTTGATATACTAAATAATTGCTCATAATTTGAAAATTCTTTCTATCTCCATACACACAAAAATTCCAATGAATAATTGTTTGCTTAATAATGGCCATTTTGTAAAGTCAACAAAATATGCAAATAAATTTTCATAAATTGCATTTACAGGACTTTCTCTCTGTATCTCTCTCTAAAATTATTTATAGCATTTTAAGTAGTTTGCACATTAAAATTCACATGTTGTTATTATAATTCTATGTTAAAATATATGCATACGCACACACACACTCACTCGCACACATACATCTACATGTGTTAAGTAAGTCCATGTCTATGACTATGTGCCATACATAAATCCATACTTATAAGCACTATTATAATTAATACAAATATTTTTCTGTTATTATTAATTAATCTTTAATATTGACTTCATGTTTAAAATCCACTTAAACAGTGAACAACCATACACTCACACACACACACACATGCAAGCATAACCTCACATGCATATAAATCAATGTAATTTATGTCGTATTACACATAATTATATATTTTTTCCTTTGCAAACGTGCAAAGCTTATTACGTGTAGGGAGGATATACTATTGGTATATATGCATGTGTGTGTTCGATTAATATACTTTTTTAAGCTTGTACAAATTTAAATTCATCACAACGTCATCAGTATTTATGTTGACATGTAAAAGCCGGCGAATTTAACGACACCATAACAAAAGTTTCGGTATTATCAGAAAAAAATTCGAAGGACTAATAAAATATTATTTCTTTCCAAGGATTATCTTAGTCGTGGATTTTTAATGAAAACTGTTTCAAGGTCTATTCCTAGACGTGGATTTAAAAAAATACTTTTTCACACTATCACAGTTTTGGATTTTTAAAATATATTTTTTCAAGCACTATACCAGGCGTGTTTTTTTTTAAGAATATTTTTTCATTTTAATTGAAGAATCATTGGCGTGGATTTAACAAAAAAATATTTAATGATATTTTTCAGAGACTATAACAGGCTCGTAATTTTTAAATAATTTTATTGATAGGATTTTGGCATGTTTTTTTAAAGACTTTCAAAGGCGTGGATTTTTTAAAGAATATTTTGTAAACGACTAACACAGGCGGGGACTTTTTAAAGAATATATTTCGAGGACTATCATAAGCGTGGATTGTTTAAAGAAAAATTTGTTTTCAAGGATTTAAAAAAATTTTTTATGAATATTTGTTCAAGAACTTTTACAGGTGAGGATTTTTTTATGAATATTTTGTCAAGGACTATAAATGAGGATTTTTTATGAATACTTTTTCAAGGACTATTACAGGGGAGGATTTTTTAAATATTTTTTTGCAAGGACTATAACAGGCCTGGATTTTTTATAGAATAATTTTTCAAGAACTGTCACTGACGTGGCATTTTTAAAGCATATTTCTTTAATTTTTTGCAGAATATTTCTTCAAGGACTATCATTGGCGTGTACTTTTTAAATAATATTTTTTCAAGGACTATCACAAGGCATGATTTTTAAAAGACTGCTTTTTTAAGGGCTATCCCAGGCGGTAAAATATTTCTTTCTAGGACTATCACAGGCATCGAATTGGTAACGAATTTTTTTCTATGACTACTTTAGGCGTGTATTTATATAGTATTTTACTATATATATATTTTTTAAGTACTTTCAATGGCGTACATTTTTAGGAACATTTTTTAAAGGACTATCACATGCGTAGATTACAAAACATATAATTTAAGGACAGTTC
The DNA here is from genome assembly GCF_032173495.1 of Musca vetustissima. Classification (NCBI taxonomy): domain Eukaryota; kingdom Metazoa; phylum Arthropoda; class Insecta; order Diptera; family Muscidae; genus Musca; species Musca vetustissima. Next base: position 634,864 of record NW_026887821.1, on the reverse strand, counting down.
CACTCGAAATTTAATATTTCCTCAATGTTTTGTTTTTATTTTCAACAAAATAAAAAATTAAAAATACGTTCTGTCAAAGTTGAAATTGTTCAACTTGAAATTTTTTAGTACGTTTGACGTATTTCGGCAACATTCATATAAATATATTATTCTACTTTTGTTGAAAAATTTTTAAGAGTTAGATGAATTTTAGGTAAGGCTGTTAGATTTTTCAAAGAATAATTTTGAAAGGACAATCCTATTTTTTCAAACTTTTTAATGACTTGGATGTTTTAACGAAAAATTGGATTTTTCAAAGAATATTTTTTAAAGACTTAGTAATTGCAGAGCATATTTTGGTAGGGTGATCTTATTTTTTAAAAGACTTTGTTACTGTATTGAATTTGTTAAAGAATATATTTTTAAAGACTGCCATAGGCGTAGATTTTTTCAAATAATATATATATATATATACTATATATTTTTATATTTTTTATATAATTCTCCCAAGTCTAATTTTTTCAAAGTTTTATACAGTTATTCTTAGCCTAAGTTTTATATATGTTTTTATTGAATTTTATCAAGTCTATTTTTTATGACTATTTTATGATTATTTTCCAGCATGTTTTTTTAGAATATATAAAATCATTAATTACTAATTCCAATATTAAACATCTCCCTAGCAATAGAATGAAAATCCCCCTCTTTAAGTTTATGCACTAATTCTTAGTTTGAGATTTACATGCATTTGAAATCCTACGATTTAAGTGGGTTATGAAGAACCCATTAATTTAGGTTATACAAGTGAAACTTAGCTTTCAGTTGCCATCATCCATCCATAGACGTAGGTAGGTAGGTATGTAATTGTAGTGTTGCCAATATTTGCAATGCTATTAATGATAGTTGTACTAGTAGTACAACAACTACCATTACCTCTACTACTACCACTATTGCAGACAACTCAATACAAATACTCCATCTTTCATTTGTAGTTTTTCAAAAGAACGCACAATACTACGCTATTAAGGTTGAGTTCTTCAATAACAACTTTTACCTACAAAGTTATAGCATTAGCCACAACAACAACGTAAGTTTTCCTAAACAACAACAAATCTAAACCAAGCAGCAGCAACAATAACAGGAGGTAAGCAAGCAACAGCAATCAGCAGTAGTCGTCAGTTAGTGGCAGCAGCAGCAGTTTTATAACAGCATCATGAACAACATCAACGACACTTTCAGTGCAATGCAATGTAAGTTTAAGTATGAGTGTGTGTGTGTGTATGTGAGGATATGTTGTTAAGGGTATTTGTGTGTGTACATGTGAATGGTATTAATGTGTGCTTTTCCTGTACTGATTGTTGCAGCTACAACGACATACACTCATTTACACGCATTAACTCATGGGCACATTCGCACACACACATACACTCACTAACGCACACAACCACTCTTACCTACACTTACATTTTCAAATTGAATGCATTGCTGTAACCAAACGACGATGCCAAGACGGAAGTGGGCTACATTTTACGCATCCCAACGGATATGGACCGAAGCTTAAGTCAGGATATTGCGGCAGTACATTCCTTTACAACTTTTGACATGAAATACAAAAACAGATGTGGGGTATTCCACGGACATTTTTTGTGAGTAGACCCCTGGGCAAAACAAGGCTTTGTAATTTAACATTAAAAGCTGTTGAAATAGGCTATATGGTCCCGAGCTACTTTTGGCTAACTACCTAAAGATGTGTCAAGACCCCAATCAAAGTCTAGGTCTGCTGTCAGATCCTGAAAATATTATCCTCCTAGCAGACAATTAAAGGTTAAACCCAAATTTAGGTACTTTTAATGTTATATTTGATTTTTGATATAGGTATTGATATTGGCAAATTTCCCATTTTATGGGGAATTTTAGTTGGACTCGAGTTTTTTTCATGACTCAGATTGAAAAATAAATCGTCAAATGTTCAAAGTTTTTAACTGATACTTACTATAATCCTTAAATATTGTAAAGCTATGGAATACCCCACATGTACTCTATAAACACTGACATAAATTCCAATTCACTCACAAACATACTCGCACACTCACTCACGCACACACACACACCCTTGTGATAAAAAATCATACACAAATTGCAAAACACTTCACTTGAGTGTTGCACATGTGACTGAACACAGACATGCTGGGTACAAGCACACACACACAAAAATACAAATGCCAACAACAACAGCAACAGCAAAAACTTTAACTACAACAACAACATCAACAGCTGTAAATCCCAGTACGTTCTCTCTTATTAACGACAACAACACGAAGAACTACAGAATGGTGTATAAATTAATAGCAAATTAGTTATTTGCGAAATAAATTCATTTAAGAGATTGTAAATTGGCCTTTTTTTATAAAACACCTGGCAAATTTTAAAATCCCGTGGAGAAAAACATATGGGTGGGTGGCGGTAAGGTGGCATTTGCACTTCTTTTTGTAAAGCTATTAAAGAGTTTAATTTGATAGTTGGGCTTTAAGTGGTATTAACTAAATTAAATTGCAGATTTTGTTGGTGCAAATTAAACGCTTTAAGGTGAAACAAATAAAAATTGTCTTGTCTGGATGTCTAGATTTAAAAAACATTAATAGCTGTTTTCTGTGGCATTGGAGTTTATTTAAAATCTCCCATATGTTTCTGAACCCGTTAATTCACTGAATTTTCCTATTTTTTTAGGCCACAATTCCTAATTTTTAAACTTATTAAGCAGATTTATCGCCTTTATCGAACTCAGACAAAAATATCTATGTGATTAACCTAACATAACAATTAGGGATATAATTACTATAAATTAAAAATATGATTATTAGTGCAATATTCAGACTTCAGTCGTCTATAACAATTTATTTGGACATTGGGACTTGAATAAGCCATTGAAAAATTGTGAATGAATTAAATCAATTTTGAGCAATATAACACCGGACTCGAATGAAAATTTTTTTTTCAATACAAATTCCAAATTTATTTTTATATGCTCTATTAAAAAGTGTGTATGCATATAATGTGTAAACATGCAATAATAAAATTTTATGTCGATTCAGCCAAGAAAACCGGTTTACTCGAAGTTAAGTTTTTTTGTAGTATTTGGAATTTATTTATATGTTTATTGAAAACATTTAGGACGAATACATACGTATAGGGTTATAGTTACAAAAAACGGTTAAAATTGAGAATAGACCATAGAACGTTTAAATAACGATTTTTCGTCTTGGAGGACCCCGCCTAAAATCTTATGAGCAATATTTTTGTAAAAGATTGCGAGGATGAAAGATCGCATCTTGTAATTGAGTCCAGTTCAATGAAATAAGGATGAAAAGGGCACACAAGGAATCAAGTTAGAAAGAAATGTTCTACAAAAAATCCTCATTCCACTGAAGAAATGTAATCTTTAATGAAGTTGTGAAGCAATCCCTTCAAGTATAACAGGGTCGGCAGCAAATAAAATGATCATGATCATTAGACCTGTCGCATATTTTGCGACCATTTTATCGTTCAATCCCGTTTGCATTTGCGAACCCGATTGTTTAAAGCCCTTTATGAAAACAGCGCTGCTGATGAATTACGATGTACATCTTTATGAAACTATTTTAGTAGGAAAACCAGTGAAACACCGGACATTATTTCGCGATATTTTACCGATCTAGCTTACTCTGGAATCTTTCCCGAACTAAGTTTTCCCGTAGTGAACATTTACGCCATAACCTGAATTTTACATAAAAAGGTATTTGACCAACTGAATATTGACCGATCAGCCCTTCTAATAAGTTGGCCGGATTCCCTTCCCCGTGTATTGTGATGTTCGGCTTATAAGTGTGGTTTATAGAGCGACTTGAGAAAACTCAAAAAATATGTTTCCGTCCGATCTTTGTTTAAACAATCATGCTTACTGTATATAGACCCCTTTCTCTGTGTAAAATTTCGTGATGTTTGGGTCTAAGCAACTAGAAAAACGAAGAAATAAAGTTTTTTTTCCTTTCATCCCCTAAATATTAATCGATCATTACCAAATTATACCCTAATGAGATTAAAACCTTAAAAAATTACAAAAAGGGGCAATAATTTTATATAACTGCTACGTTCATATCGAAAATATAATATTCTTCAAAGATCCGAGAGTGTCAAATTACAGCCACATCGGTGGAAAATTCTTTGGTGATCCGCGAATGTAGAATTACAGCTGAATGTGGAGATAGGCCTTTATGTTGGGACAGTATTAACATATGGACCTTTGTCTAAAATTTCCTAAAAAAAAAAAATTTACCCTCTAAGAACCAGAAATTTCCTTCAAGTTCCTACAAAAATGTAATTTAACCTCTAAGAACACGCAATGGGAATTGGATAATGTAGGCAACACCTTCAAAATACTGAACATGCATCGTGGAACTACATTGACCATTTTCTGCATAGATGTACGTCATGCCAATGCGAAGTTACAGCCCTTTCGGTTACAAATTATCACAATGGTCATATGGCAGTCAGCAATGTAGAATGGACATTTCTGACTGATATACCGCAATCTGCTCAATCTAGCATATTTTTTCGAACAAAATGTGGAATTGATGGGTCATCCGTCGTTCATCCCTGACTTGGCAGCCAACAACTTCGCTTTATTCCCAAACATCACGAAAACAATGTGGTGTCAAAGATATTTGTGTCTAGGAGATGCTTGTAAAACATCGAAAAAAATTAGAAGTGTAGCAAGCTAAGGGGAAAATTTTACATTTTTGGTGGTACATCTTTAAATTTTAATTACTAGACCAGAAAGAAATGTCACCTAACACTCATGGCTAACAGAGTTTTCTTTATCAAGGATCAGAAATATACATACATATATTGTATTTTTTCCCAAAAGAAAACTTTTTTAATAACAATTTTTAGATACTTAGATTTATATGGTGTCCAGTTTTTAACAAATTTTTTTTATTTAATATTCTGCTAATAATTTATACAAATATTAACAAGCATATAAATATTTATCATGAACTATAAACCTGTCCCATATTTTGTTTCAGCACATCTTGAAAACAATATAAAAACCATGTCTATGGTAAGCGTTATATTTAGTCCAATGGTACAACATATTCCAAGTTATTCAATGTATGACTAAAAATGCAGACTCTTACGGCAGCAACATTTCCTATCATTGTGTGGTGCATTTTATGTTTACGTTCTAGGAAAACCCCTATAAATAAAATTTAACGACTTTAAACTATGTAAAAAAAAAACATTTTTTTCCGAATGCAAAAAAGCAAACCAAATGAAAACTAACAGGCACGCATGTTACGAGACGATATGCACATTCATCATTAAGCACACACTCATATACACTCACTTGAATGTATTGGATTTTGTTGTTTTTTTTATTTTGTGCAAAAGTCCTGTGTTTGTCTGCGTACATAGTTATATTGAGATCAGGAGAACATTTAAAGATTCAAATACAACCACAAGCAACAACAGCAACCAACCATCCGTCCGTCCGTCGGTCCGAAATGCCCAACACCACCGATACAGCTCACTCTATATATATGACCAGAGTTGAGTACAGAGCAGTTGTACATCACACAAATGAATGAGCGAATATGAATATGTATGAGTAGCATGTGCGAATGTAAATAGAAATGCAGAATGCAAATATAGGTGAGAACAGTGACGCCAAAAAGTAAATTATTCACTAAACAAAAAAACAAATCAATTGTTGTGTTTGTTTTTCTTACACACATAAATTGATAAAAGTAATAAAATTTGTGTGATACATTCTCTTATATAAACCCTTCGTAGTTAGTGCAACACCCTCATATCCTGTTGCCACTGATCCCGGCCTTGTTAATTTATCTCCCTCCAAAACTTAATTTATAGCCTAACTGACTGATAAATTTGATTTATTGTTAACGTTTTATGTTCAAATGTCCAGCACCCACACCCGGTGTTGTTGTTGCCGTTGCCATTGTTGGATCCATAACATTGAGCCACTGCATGTTTTCTGCATCCATTAGGTTTTTGTTCCATCTGCAGATACATTTGTGTTTCATGTTTTTTTAATGGGTTGAGAATATTCACCCACATTGTGTTAGTAGTGCTGCTGTTGTTGGTGTTGTTGCTGTCGTTGTTATTGTTTTTGTGTGCAGTTTGTTTGTTGCTCCATCTCTACACAACACAGCTGTAATGATTGACACAGTGCCAGGTTGTTTATTCGACACAGTGTTTTTCTCTTCGGAAATTGGAAACATGGTCCCAAGGATAACAGTTGTGGTAGCTAAGTTTTTGTAATGGAGAAACTACATAAACCGAATACTGACCGTTTCAACGCAAGTACCTTAAAATAATATCTGTACTAAATCATGTATTTTTCAAGGGTGATTATAAAAAACAAATTTGAATAATAATTTGTCGAAAGTAGCAAAAGATGGGTATAGTAATTGAACTATTTTTACCACAAAGATTTTAAATATATATTTCAAAACTATACCTTAAATTTAACAAACTCCGACAATATTCCGACTAATTACACTTTAACACAAAATTCGAATCAGGTCGAAAATTCTTTATGAATATGAATGCCAGACGAGTATATTTAGAATACAGAAAGACAAATTCGCCATAGCTTTTATACCCCACATATGACGTAAAATATTGGTCATCGAGTCACCTTTTAGTAGTCTCGACTAGCTGAGCCGATTTAGACATGTGTGTCCCTCCCTCCGCCTGTCCATTATAATTTATATACACGGTACAGTCCACAGTTATGGACCAATCGTCACGAAAATTTGCATGTAGCATAACTGTTTTAATGAAGATCGGTCAATATGTAGCGGGTCAAATAGAACCAGCTTTTGTATTCTGGGGCATATTTATTTACTCCCGAAGGACATAGGCCCGAGAAGTTGATAGTATATCCAAGAAGAGTTGTTGACCGTTGACCAATAATATTGTTGTATGTACTTGGATGTGGGAGTTATATGTGAATAGTTAAAGGTGTCTATGTGTTATGCTATTATTTAGTATTACTATTACCCTACTTGAGGTCGGAATTGTCGCGCTTATCGCTAAGAAATTTTACAACAATTTTATGGTTGACGTGAAGGAAGTGATCATATGATATATATGGCTTTTCACCATCAATTTTTTTAGATTTTCTAGTCCGTCTAGAGGACGTAATTATAAGCTGATCTGTTCTATTGGGAATGGTTATTTTGATAATTATCGGTCAATATTTAGGGGGTCTAATGTGCAAGGACATTTTTTGTGTAAAAAAAGAAAATTTGAATGTTCAGGGTAAACAACTTGACTTCTAATCGGCCAAGAGAGCGCAAATATCGAGAACATATTTCCCAGGCTCGGAATATAGATCCACAGAATGTTATACTTTAGTGGTAGTTATGTAGGATTTCATATACTGCTCCGCTCACAGGTTAATGGTCCGTTAACTAAATACCACGAGACGAAATTTGTTGCCCTCCAAATATACTGCAAAAAAGGGGCTCAAAATTGTTTCACCCGATGAGATACCGAAATTCCAAATTGCAGCCACACAAAGGTTAAATTATAATCCGTGAACGAAATACCACATGACGAAAAAGGTCCTTCACAAGGTCAGAGATAGGTTTCCAAAGTGAAAATCTACTGCAAATATTTTTTTACCCGATGTGATACCGTAATTTAAAATAGTAACCAATTTAATAAGAAAATTCAACTTAAACAGTAAAAATACCTAAATGGGGCGGAACCTTTGTTAGACATAGACTCCATCTTTGTTTAATAATGGGTCTAATCTGATGTTGGGTCTATGGCGATAACTTCCTGCAAAGTGTTTTTCTTCAGCCTCCAAAATCCCAAAAAGCAGCCACTTCGTTGTCAAAATATGGCTAAAACCCTCAAAATACCGAAAATGGATCAGAACCTTTATATGAGAAGCTTTTTCAAAACATTTACCTACGTACATAAAGGGGACATTTTCATGTAGGGAGTAAAACAAAACTTGGTCATATATCGACCAAAATTCACAAAATGGTTTCCACCCTTTAAAAACTCAGAATGAGAAATTAGAGCCACTCGAGTTGGAAATGAATTTAACACCATAATAAAGTCGAAAGTGGCTCAAGAACCTTTATATGATGGCTATGTCAAAACATGGACCTCTAATGATAATTTTCTGCATAGACAATCTCCAAAAGCTCTGAATGATTTTTATAAATCTCGGACGGGGAAAGTGGTACTACGAGACTTTTATATGCGTAAATTCTTTGTTGGAAGATTTGACATCCCTAAAAAGTGGACCGATAATATTAATAGGGAGATAATTTTTTGTATAGAGATTTGAAAAAACAAGAAACAAAAAAATGAATCTATAATAAAAAATACACGCAATTTGTTTGAAAAAGGGAGATGTACCGCTATGTGGGATATGAGGTGACCCATGATATATGACAAATTTTACTAAATATTTTAGGAGTAGTAGTAATGTATGTGCAAAATTGACAAGCTCAATCTTAAATTTTTCGAGTTCTATGGTGATTTTTTATGAAGGTTGTATGTTCAAGATGACCAATGGTACAATTTTTCTGCAGTGGGCCTTTCTTACTATCATCAAACGATCTTTTTAAAATTTAAAAATCTATTTTTTAATAAAAATATGATAAAATTTATCCAAAAGTACACTGAATTTATAAGTATGAACCGCAAGTGTGGCGCCTATCATTTTAGGGCTATTTTTTATACAGTGAAAAAACATTTCTTTCATTAAGTTTTTAAGTTTTTCTAGCCCCACATCCGTTAATATCTCGACAATTCGACGCACTGTGCTCTACATTCCTGTAACATATCCATGAATATGCAAATGGTGCACCACCTCATACGTAATTTCCACATGTGACTATGTATGTATGTGTGCTTTTGCTATGGTGTATTATTGTGGTATTGGTTCAGGATCAACAAATTCGGTCAGTTGGAATAAAAGAACTTAATATCAGTTACCCATAAATATTTAGGTACTCAGACATTCAACCACTACATCTTCCTCCTTTACCTCTTTGTGTTTTTATTTTGATTTCACAGAGTTTTTTCCTGTGTACTGGTAACCAAACTGAATTTCAATTGGAATGCCATAGGATTTTTTGGTGTTGTTGTTTTGGGTTCCTCTTGTTTTATGTTATTATTTATACATTGTTTATTTATAGGTAGAAAGGTAAAATAGAGAGGGGGATTGGGAGGTATGATAGTAGTGCCAAAAACCCAGGTTGGTATTTATTTGAAGCATTTACTAACAAGAGTTATGCAAAGTTGACATTTAAGATTTTGTCTGGTGACCAGCCGTAACCACCAGCACTAGCAAGGAGATGTATTCTGTAACACTTTAAATGTTTCATTTTGAGGGGGTTTCAATCTATGGCTGTTATAATATTCAAATAAATTCAAATATTAAAAAAAAAATACCTTGCAAATGGGAAAGCACTTAGGTAAAACATCAAAGGGACCAAAACAAATGCAGTTGCCAATGTTCGGGGTTAAGTGGTCAATTTGAAGAATTTCTCCAAAATAATAAGAGATAAGTTAAATTTTCAGTATTTTGTGTATGAATGTGTTTACATTTAATGCATAAAAACCCTGTGATTAAATCAGTACTTATCTTGGCCCCATTGTGAGTAATAATCCACACGCAATATGTCTAGCTTGGCTGACAATATTAACACTTCTATTTTTTTCTATTTTTTTATTCGTATTTGTTGGCTTGCCATCAAAATTATCTTAATTACCAGATTTTGACCCAACGAAGCCTTATTTATGTGGGGATTTTTGTGGTAGGAAAATCCCTGTTAACGACTCATAGAATGAAATATATGTCTATTTTATGTGTATTTCAATCTGCATGTGTGTGTGTATATGAGAGAATGTCTGGTTTTTTATCAAAAACCACAATTCGTTTTTCTCTCTCCATATTTTTTGTTGCCAGCTTTACTTTTGTCTAGGAACAGCGTCATTGGACCCCATGGGAAAACTTTAATGGCCTAAAAAGCCACTGCCTTTTGGGATGGGGTTGTAGCGACAATGTCTATTTTTCCACAATAGACGCTGACACACACACACACAGATACACAGCATCACTGCCAGTGAGTGCATAAACTAAAAATAACAAATTCCATTTAATTCCTTACCAAAAACAAACAGAAAAAATAAAAAACAAGATAAATAAAAAACAATTAAAATAAGCCTACATCAGATGATGCCCTACACGTCTACATATCTCTAAAATCATGACAAATGACTTTGCCAGGAGTTTAAAAAATAACCCATAATATTGGAAGGAATGTGAATGTTGAGAATTATCGGACTTCAAATGTATGTATTTTGGAAGAGGGGAATAGATGAAGGGTTAAAATTTGCGGATTAAAACAAGTATAAATTCAACGTTTTTAATCCAAGAATCAACGACAGTTGGGTCGTAATTATGTGTTCAAAATTTACACAAAACATGGCACATCAGAATCTTTATTCCAAAAATAAAATGAATGATGAAATCATTTCAGGAAATCATCGACATATTGAAACCAGGGAGTGGAGTAGCATAATGGGACGCGGCCGACTATATAATACCCAACACAATTACCACTAGCTCTATGTTTCTCCGGATCTATATTCCGAGCATGGGTAATATTTCGCGATATTTGCACTCTCTTGGCCAAATAGAACTCAACAGTTGTTATTTCACACAAACATTTTTTGTTTTATACAAACATATTATGGCTCATTCGACCCGCTAAATATTGACCGACCATTATCAAAACAGTCACTCTCGATAGTAGACAAGATCCACATTCCCGCGAAAAATTTGTGATGTTTGGCTGATACAAATGTCCTCTAGACAGACTAGAAAATCTGACAAAAATTATGTTTGGTTCATTTCAATCCCTATATATAATCTGATCACTACCGAAATAATATGTATCGTCCTTGACCTTAACCGGAACTTCATGTACAATTTCATAGCGATCAGCGCTACAATTCCGCCCTTTAGTGTGGTAGTGGATTACTTAATAATATCAGAATAGGTAGGCACCTGTAAATATTTTAGAATAACTCCCACATACGAATATATGCATATATTTGGTATCAATTTAATGGTCCACCTCTCCCTTTGGATATAACATCAACTTGACCGATCTATGACACTCAGGAATAAATACATACGCCATAGAATGCAAATTTTATATTTTTTCACATAAACGTCTGACCCGCTAAATATCGACCGATCAAAACAGTCATGCTTGTTCTTTGGTCATAACCCTTTCTCTGTGTAAAATTTCGTGATGTTCTGATCATCATTATGGCTTCTATAACGTCCAGAACAGAACAGACAAAAATAAAGTGTTTGGTCCATTTTATATCCTAAATTTAACCGATCACTACCGATAACAATAGGGGTCCTCTTTGGCCTGACCCCGCTCTAAGTACTGAATTTAGTGGCGATTGGTCCATAACTGTGGCCTGTATCGTGTTTACAAATTATAGTGGACTGACGGGCCGTGAAAAACTGTGGGTAAACTTTAAAAAATATTCGAACATTTTATTCAAATATGTTTCTCACCCTCCAAGATTACAGAATGCCACATTATTTATGTCAATATCTTAAGAGGGAGCTATACCAAAACGTGGCCCTTTATCGAAAATGTTCCGCAAAGATATTTTTACCCTTCAAGAACCTGGAATACCAAATGACAGTCACTTCGGTGAAAAACTTCGGCGAAAATATTCAAATAACAAAAAAATCTAAACTTATTTAGATTTTTACTTTGTGGAACTTGAGGTATTACCAACGGTGTGACAAAAATACATTCGTATGGCAGAGGGTACAGCTATAATTGCGCATAAAGACTAAACTACTCTTTGCTTTCGCGTTATGAATAGGCTCGTCGCTTGCTTCCTTGCTACATAGCCATGCATAAATGATATATATATATATATATACCCTCTTGCTGCTACATTTAGCCAAGCAGCTGTTGGCTGTTTTCGTCGTCGTTGCCGCGAAAAAACATTTTACTTTTTTAATTGTCATAGCCGAACATACTCAGTAGTAATACCATCAAAAGCATCAGATATATTCCCCGGAAAACCAAAAAGCAAAAACACACACACACACCGACACATACACCGACACACAGAAGAGTTCATTTTATTTTGAGATTATTTTTGTGAGGTTATTTTTTTGTGTGGTTTTACAAAAACACACATACACACCGACATACATGACTTTTAACCGGAAATCCCCAAAAAAGTCAAGTCAAAGAGTCATACCCTACAACAACAAAAAAGCAGAGTATATGCAAAAAGTTAAAGAACCATCAGGTTTTAACGAGCTTGATGAACATATCCCGATAAACTTATTTTCTTAATAAGAAAATCTCTGATATACAACCGAAAAAAAATTAAAAATTTGTACAGTACTGAGGAAGAGATTTTTTCCCGACAAAAAAAGATTTGTGGGAATGTAATATTGTTGGTTGGGATATTCCAAAGCAGAAGCTATGTTGTAAAATATAATTTACAGTGATCTTTAAATACATTTGTTACATCAAATTAATTTACAATGAAATCGAATAAAAAACAACTTCCGCGAAAATTAATTTTCCGTGGATTACATTCCATAGGCAACACAGTCAATCCCAGATCATAAGGTTCTATTTACGAAAGCAAAATTAACCTCGGGAACTTTAGTCAATAACAAAATCAACCTTAGCTCCTGAAGTACATTTTTCTATAGAAATAATTGTAACCTTTATAGAAAAAATTAACTACAGTAGTTTGAAGTTTCTTTTTCTAAAGAAAAAGATACCTCATGAACTGAGGTTCAGAAATATAAGTAAGTAATGTGTAAATAAAAGCGAAAAAACTGACAATTTTTTTGAAATGTAAAGCGTTATTATATCTGACAACCACTTGTCCGATTATTCGATGGAGCCACTGTATATATATATATACCCTCTTGCTGCTACATTTAGCCAAGCAGCTGTTGGCTGTTTTCGTCGTCGTTGCCGCGAAAAAACATTTTACTTTTTTAATTGTTTTCTATAAAACAAAATACCCTCATAACTGTGGTTGATTCCTTTCTATAGAAAAAATTACCTCAGGAACTGAGATGAGGAATTTTTCCTATAAGAAAAATTTTCATAAGATCTCGGATTGTGATGTTTTTCTATAGAAACACGCAATTCGGCAACTAATATTTTTTTTAGAAAAAAAAAATACCTCAGAAACTGTGATTGTGAACTTCTCAAAATACCCTCATAACTGTGGTTGATTCTTTTCTATAGAAAAAAGTACCTCAGGAACTGAGATCTCGGATTGTGATTTTTTTCTATAGAAACACGCACTTCGGCAACTAATATTTTTTTTAGAAAAGAAAATACCTCAGAAACTGTGATTGTGAACTTCTTCTATAGAAAAAAATACCTCAGGAACTGAGGAACTATAGAAAAAATATCTCTAAAATAAATCTCAAGCGCTCAAGAACTGAGGTTGTGAATTTTTTTCCATAGAAAAAAATTACCTCAGAAACTGAGGTTGTGTGATTTTTTTAGAAAAAATGCCTCAGGAACTATATAAAAAAATATCTCAAAAAACAGCTCAAGAACTGAGGTTCGCAATTTTTTCTATAGAAAAAATTCTATAGAAAAAATTCCCTCAAGAAGTTGTGATTTTTTTCTATATAAAATAAAACCAACTCAAGAACTGAGGTTGTGTTTTTTTTTCTAGAGAAAAATACCTCAGTAGCTGAGGTTGTGATTTTTTCTTTCTATAGATTGTGATTTTTTTTCTATAGAAAAAAATCACCTCAAGAACTGAGGTTGTGAATTTTTTCTATAGAAAAAATCAACTCATGAACTGAGGTTGTGAATTTTTTTCCATACAAAAAAATTATGTCATGAACTGGGGTTATAAATTTTCTTCTATGGCAAAAATAACTCAAGAACTGAGGTTGAAATTGCTTCTACAGAAAAAATTACCTCAAGAACTGCGGTTGCATTTTTTTATAGGAATAAATACTTCAGGAACTAAGGTTGATTTTTTTCTATGGAAAAATACCTGAAGAGCTATAGAAAATAATGCCCCAAAAACTGAGGGTGTAATATTTAACCTCAGTTCCTAAGGTGTAAAATGTTCCTTTATCCTCTAAATATGTGAAATGCATTTCAGCAAATTTAACACTAATTGCTCAAAATCGTACATCAACAAAGAAGCACCCACTGACGAAGATTTTTTTCAATATTGCAAAAATAAATTTGCCATATTTCCACCGAACAAAAAAAAAAAAAAACAACTTCAGCGATTCCAGCAAAACGATTAAACTAATGGGAAGCACTGAATTTCCATGTTGCGGTTAACTAAAGCAGTCCATATGAACATGCAATTGTGGGTGGGGGGAGTACGTTTCTATGAATTCGACGGCAAGTGCATATACACCTGCGTATGTGTGTGTGGGTGTATGTATGCATGCGCCAAGATAAAATGAAATATCATCCTTATATATGTATATGTGTGGATATACGTAGCTATTTCCCCTTTCACACAAAGTGAGTGAGTGAATGATGTTCACTGGACTGAACTGAGGCGAACTCGCACAAACAACCAACTCAGACATAGTCTCACGTACATACATACAGACGTATATATCACAAACTATAAAATACAGACTAGACGACTTGGACCTGGTTCGCGAGTTGTGTGAAAAGCGCGTATAATAATGACAACAACTACAACAGCGACAAAACACAGAAGAATATTTTTGTGAAATGATTTCTGTTGGGAAATAAGACGTTTCTGTCTGCCAGCTTACTTTTGCGAAATGCAATTGCAGGCGATGTCATTGTATTTATGTAGGTACCTATGTGTGTGTGCGACTGTGTGCATTTGCTGGTATATTACGCTTCCGTGAATATTTTGCGTATATTTTTTTCGCCCAAAAACATGATATAGATGTCGGTGTTGCTGCTGATGATGATGACGTCTTCTGCTTTATTTGCAAGGGGGCATACACCTTGCATTTTATTTTCTCTAGAATTCCCCAAAGAAAAACAAAAAAGAATACGGCGACGACGAAGAAGAAAAATCAAAATCATCTCTCTCAACGTTGGAGGAGGTTCAATAAACTTTTTTTTGTGAACAAGCAAACGTCACCATCACTTCCCTATAAATTCGTTGACTAGCAAGAATATCTGCAATGGGGGAGGGGAGAGGGTAAGCGAACAAGTGAGTCAGTAAGTAAAATAGTCATCACGTTGCGTATGTTTGTCGGGAGGGTGTGCGTGTTGGATATACAAAATGTTTGGCCTCGGGGGCAACATCGCCGATACTCTGTGGGCATTATTCTGACAGCTGACAGTCAATGTTCGGACATACAGACACACACACAGTCACTGAGATATGTCAGATGCATGTTGAGATTGCGATTATAAGTTTAACGTTTTGTTTTTTTCTGTGGGTCTTGTTTTGTTCGTATTTCAATTTTGTCAGATAAAAGTGTGCCTATGGCCTAAAATAGGATTACACAAGTGGAGAAGTGCAGTGCCGATTTGAATTTGAATGCCCTTGGGTTTGATGGAGGAGTTTTAAAGCTCAAAATTTACATGAGGGAACAAAAATCAACTTTTCAATTGAGTAATAATTCAACTTAATTTTTTGAGGTATTTCAGAAAGAAATCACTACCTCAGTTACTGAGGTATTTTTTCTATAAAAAAAAATCACAGTCTCAATTACTGAGGTATTTTTTTCAAAACCTCAGTTGCTGAGGTATTGTTTGTTATTTTTTTTCTATAGAAAAAATACCTCCGTATCAGGTGATCTTTTTCTATAGAAAAGTTTTTGATTTTATTTTTTCTATAGAAAAAAATCACAACCTATATTACTTTTTCTATGAAAAAAATTGTATACATAGAAAATCAACCTTAGGTCCTGAGGCACTTTTTTCTACAGAAAAATTCAACTTCAGTTCCCGATTTATTTCTTATTAATAGAAAAAATCAACCTCAGTTCTTAACGGTTTTTTTATATAGAAAAATTCAACTTCAGTAGAAAATATTCAAAACCACTTCCTTAGACCCTAAAGCCCCAATCTTCCCAACATATCAATTACACCAGGCAAAATGTCTTTACATCGCAACGCCTTTGTTGTGGTTTCCCCAAAAAAAATTTATATGGAGGACAATACCAAACAAAAAAATCGAAAGAAAATGTTTTAACACAAAAAGATATCGCAACATCGTTGCATCCGTCGCACAATATCGTCTATAAACAGTTTGACAGAAGTTGTTTTTTTTTTTATTCATGTCTCTCGTTTTTTGCCAAAGTCTATTTATAAAATTCATGACATCTTTTTAACAATACACTCAGCAGCACTCCACTCAACAATGACAGACCACAACAGCTCAACACACAGACACACACATTGGGCACCGCATGTATCAGCCACAGTCCCGGTTGCTGCAACTGAGTGGTTGGGTCGGTTGGTTGGCTGGTTGACAGGCAACAACTAACACTCAATATCTCGATTCATCATCTTGATATTCTTGCGTTGAGGCACTTCTGTTTAGCTGAACATGTCAGTCAGTACGATGGCACTATCTTGCCACAAACTCACACAAACGCTCACACGCACGTACTCACTTAAACTATTTGAAATCTATATATCCATTACTTTTAGAAACGACACTGGATGCAAATGTAGGGTCATGGATTTTCAAATGATGATGTTTCGAAAGACAATGTCGTTTTTTGAATCCATCATGGACGTGGACGTTTGTGTTCTGCTTTTAAAATATGAAATATATGTCGTTGTCTTATGGTGTTGACACCATCTCCGCAACGTACATGTCTTCGAATCAATTTTTGTGTTTTGAGTGACAAGATACAGAATGAAGGAAAATATTGCATGCGTTGTTTATACATTTTAATGTTCCGCATCCCAGAATATTGTGTGGCCACACACCGAACCCAATTAAAAAAGAAAGCAAACAATGAAAACAACATACTGAAACAATTATCCATTGTTACTTTTATATTATTTATTTTGTAAAAATGAAATGTGAGGCAAGGGTGTTGATCCCAACGAAATTTGTCAATATTACGATCAATGACAGGCAAGAAGATTTTGACCCCAGGAAAATTAAATAAATTGTAAAAAATATATAAAAATCGAGGGACGAAAAACCTCAAAATTGTAGAAAAATTAAATATAAAAATTGAACTGAGAAAAATTGTGCTTCAGTAAAACATACAGAAAAATACCATGCATATTTTTCGGTTCCTGGGTCATTCTCATAATACAAAATATTACTAAAGATTTTTTTAAAGTATACTTAAGTAACTGTGCTTTTTTCATAGAGAAAAAGTATTACCTCATGTCCTAGAACATTTTTTCGAAAGAAATAAAAATTACTTCATGTCCTAATGCATTTAAAAATGTATGAAAAAAATTATTCCGTATGAAGAAAAATATCAACCTCAGTTTTTCAAGTTATTTACTTTCTATAAAATATCATACTTCAGGCAATCTTTTCAATATAAAAACCAGTGAAGGAAGCATAGTCGAACGGGGTCGATCATATGTTATCCTACACAACTACCACAGAGCTCTAAGTTTCTGCGGTCCATTTCATCCACTAAATATCAACTGATCATCATCGAACATTATGATCGTCGTACCATTTTATAAAAGCCTTGTTCCATTTGACCCGCTAAATGCTTTCTTTCTATGTGAAAAATATCGTTATGTTCGGCTCATAATTGTGACCTCTGGAGCGACCAGAAAAAATTTTTTGGGCCATTTCATCCCCTAAATATTAACCGATCATTACCAAAAACAATAGGGTCTTCTTTGGCTAGTTCTAAATTCAAAATTTCGTGTGGTTTGTATCATGTTTACAAGGTAGTCGAGATATGACGATCGGTATACTAAAAGGAGGACCAATACTTCCAGGACCAATATTTCGCGGGCGTTAGAAACTGTTGGGGCCACAGGAGGCCTGGGAACATAGTAATGTAGGTATAATTAGGTATTTTTCTTCTATGACAAAATTTAACTTCGGGTCCAGAAGACAAGTGTTGGAGCGAATTTATGTATCATTTTTCAAATATCCGATGTGGGATAGGGCCTTATATGGGCCATGTACCGAATCATAAGAAGAAATATTTGTAAATATACATCTTATGTTGGGATATCCCCCATTTCTTTCATTTTATCTGGGGATACAATGGAGGTGTGCAATCTATAAAAACCTTTGCTGAAATGTTCAATTCCTTATCGATTTCCCTACCAAAGTTCGAGATTCGCACAACAACCAGATGTATTAATTTCTCCTTACCCCAACCCTGCATCGCTATATTTAAAATCCGTGCTCAATTCGTTTCTTCACCAATTACGAAAAGTACTATTTTATAGTACCTTTTACACATTTTCGTACTATTACACCACGAATATACAGAACTTCTTTAAATTAAAATTAGAGCACAATTTGTTCCTTTACCATGTACTAATTTCAGTACCCTTTACACATTTTCGTACTTCTACAAAACGAATTCCCAGAACCACTTCATTACCCAATCCTCCACAGCAATCGACTCTCTATCATAGTATAAAATTCGCGCTTAATTCGTTTATCAACTACAAAATGTACGAATTATGGTACCATTTACTCATTTTCGCACTCTTACCCTACGAATATCCTGAACCAACCCGTTAACAAAAACACTGCACAGCAATCGATCCTCTATCAAAGTTTAAAATTAAACGTACTAATTTTGTCATCAACTACTATCTAATTACTTCATTTTGATATTCCTTTACAAATATCTGTACTCTATTCGACAAATTTAGAATATAGTGCTGTTTAATGTTATTTTCACCAGCACCTCTTATTACAATCCTACAGACGTAATACCAATTTTCAATCACCCAAAAAACAAATGTACAATATTTAGTACTTTTCGTACACTTTTTGTAAGAATTTTCGAAATCGCCACAATCCTATATCAAATTTTAAGACTATAGCATTATTCATTCACCTATTACCAATCGTACACTTTTGGTACGAGTATACAGAAACCTTTTGGTTCCTCTAATCAACGCTCTTTCAGGCAAAACATTTTGAGTTATAAATTTATGAATATTTATGCTCCAACGTTTAGTAAATTTTACTAAATTACTCCTATTCACAAATACTGGCCCACATATCTAAATCTAAATTTCAGAAATAGTTATTACTATTGGACTTTGATTATTGGGAATCACTCATTTAAACATAATTTTGGTATTTTCGTACCTGTATAGCACGAATATCCTCAAATTCGCATCAATATTGGCTCACACCCTGAATTTAAAAATTTAGGATTCGCGTGGAGGTTAATTAATGTTTAACCATTCCATCCGGGACGGATATGTCAAATTCGTGCCATTTTGATTGTAGGGGACCTTAAAAATATATAAAATTGGGTGGGACCTTTATATGAGACCTATGTTTGCGAAGGAATCATCTGAGGACCAGAATCGCCATATTAATGTCACTTCGTTTGAAAACTTCCAAATATTCAAATTGGGCCTGGACTCATTTATCCTATTTTCAATACCAAATTTTAGAAGAATTGCAATTGTATAAAATGTAAATAGCTCCGTCGTAAATACTGCGAATATAATCGTGATTTCAACAGTCATGCGGATAGACCTATTAAGCCATTTCATCCGGGTGTTTATTATTCAAAGTCTATCATTTAGTACATTATACTACTACTCATTTTTCGAAATTCTAAAATCCATTATGTCTGGGAGTTAATTATGGGGTAGCCGCCAGTCTATATGCTAGCTCCGTACTATGTAGTCCTATTAATATTTATATTTCTTTATTTTTTTCTTACTTTTTATTATTAATTGTATCACTGTGTAAGGTACTATTACAATTTTCTGTCATGAACCAATTATTCAAAATATAACAATCATTTGGACCCAACGTATGCTTCAACCCCTCCCCACATTGATCACAAAAGAAATGAATGATCACCATGTCAATAAACAAATTTCTTTTCCATTTCATTTTAATATTCCACCCATATGCATACATATACTTTTTTTTGGCAATACATCATTCATGGCCATCGAACACACCCTTTGTTATGGGAATCATGCTTTTTCTTCTTCTTATTCTAACATTTTGAAAACCGATAGGATATTTGTAGTTTACCTCATGCGACAATACAATAGAGAACTTCTCCACATAATGCCTATTTGTTTGTCGGTATGTCTGTTTGCCAGCAGTCATCCAGTCAATCAGTTTTACTTGCATGCTGCAACCGACGGAATATAACAAAAACACACACGAACATACACCCATCCAGAGAGAACGAGAGATATACAGCTATCGTTTGCTAGCCGGTCATATGAACAACAATGCAATCATATCAGAGATCCCCCCATAAGAACCGAGGGTGAATTGAGTGGGTGGGAGGGATTCGATTAGATGTACAAATGTGTGTTCGTTCACCTGAATATTGTGTGTGTGGCTGCTGTTGTTCCCCTGTTACTTTGATGGCATACCAAACAATCTATCAATGCAGCTGTATCGCAATGTATGACAATATCAAACACACCAAGGATCCCCAGACACACCCCCATACGATACGTATCTCCGAATAACCGTGTATCTGTGTATGTGTGTATGTACAAAACAAATCACATCAGTTTGTCGCCCCTCTCGTGTAGCTCTGCTAGCTAGCTATCTCTACCTATCTATCATCATTATTCATTCACCTGTATACGCGAGCACTCAGACATTGTTGTTGTTGTTGCTGCTGCTGTTGTTGGTTTTTGAATTGTTGTCGTTGAACAGCATCTATTTGTTCGATTGTTTGTGCGTTTTTACGTCCGTATGTTCCTTTAGCTGAATGTTGCTGCTAATGTTGTTGTTCTTGGTTTACTTTGCATTGCTTTGGTGTTGGCTTTGCTATTCATACCCTGCAACCCACAAGCCAACCAACCATTCACTCACTCATCCGTCGAATCATTCATTCATTCATGGCTCTGTTCTGTGTGAAAAATGAAAATTAATTTCACAAAAACGAAAAAACGGGGGGAAATAGCAACAACATGAAGAGAACATTATTGTTTGAATTGGGGGCGGGAGGCATATGTGAGAGGTTATTGCTGTTGTTGTGATGGTGGTTGGTTGGTTGGTTCGTTTGACGGTTATCGACATTTTGTGTGCATTTAATATGCAATTCAATAAATCTTTCAATTTGTTTAACAAATACTTAACACGTTGTCAATGATATTTAAACCAATACACGCACACACACATAGGCATGCACACATGCACAGAGGGATACGCACATTCACTCATCCAGCTTTTGGTACACATACACGCATAAGCCACAAACAAACACATATTTTATAATGTTATACCATCAAACGGCATATAAACGAAGCATAAATATGGAGGCATGATAGGGATGTCGGAATGGGGTAAAAATTCAAATTTTGGAATTTTTGACAGTTCTTTAAAGAACTCGTGAAACAAACGTGGTGGGATACCTATATTCAATGTTGCCAAAACTTGATTGAGAAGGCGGATATGTCTCGATGATAGGTATGCAGTTTTCCGGCAATGCACAGTTTCAGATGTGTTGAAGTGCGACATCTATAGTTTTTGATGTGTGTCATACTTGGGTGATGAAATGAACCAACAGATTTTTTTCAGTAGTTTCGTTCGGTCTTTAGGCCAGATTTATAAGTCGAACACCAATCTATGCTAATAAAAGAGCAAAAGGACGCCCAGACGAAACGCCTGAAGATAGAATCTTGGAAATTTTGGGTGAGGTTCACTCTTAGTCCAAAGGTGTCAGATAAGGCTGGGTTTCTGGAAATTTGTACCAGAACGGTACGAAAAATACTAAATGTGGTATCATTTGTATTTGGCAAACTGATAGAGCTATAATTGTTAAATTAGGAAGGATGGTCACTGATGAAGTGTAGAAAAAGTACTAAAATGTACAAAATTTGGTACAATTCCTTAGCATGAGGACAGAAAGAGATAAAACATAAAATTTTGAATGCGAATCAATATTGAGATATAGAGTCGATATAAGATGGAGGTTTTGGAAGTGTGTATTTATGTATACGAATAGTACTAAACAGTACTAAATATGGAACAATATGGATTTGGAGGCACGGAATGAAATTTGAAATTAATATTACCGACGGAATGTAGGATTGCAATATATAGGTAGTTTTGGAAATTTGTATTTATGTACACGGAAGTACTAAATTGTACTTTATTAGGCACAATGAAATTTAGAAATAATATTCCTGTTGGAGTGTAGTCTTGTGGTGTGGATGTAGTTTTGGAACTTTGTACTGTCCAACTCATGTTGTATTGTCCAACTCATGTTGGATGGTATTAAAAGTTTAGTTCAGCAGAACTTAACACCATGTTTACATGCTTTTTATTTGCAAAGGTTATAAAGCTATCCCTTCCTTAGTAAACATTTGAAATATACCCCGGATTTCATTTTCATTTCAATCAATTCCCTCTCTTTCCAACATTGTCATCCCTAACCGAACATCGCACACACACATCACAAAAGGCCGCTTTATGTTTTACCATAATTAACAGTTATTTAAATATTCTTAAGCTTTATGTCACACAACACATAAACTCAAACAAACAACACACGCACACACATACTCATCCTCATGCATTTGCATACCGGCAAATTATTCATTGCAATCGATTTTGTTTGTACTCGTATTATGACGTTTTAATAGTGTGAATTGAGTTATAGTCTCTGTGTAAATGTTTCAGTTTTGTATCAATTTTTTGTTTCATTATTCGAATGGAGGAGATCTGTTCATACCGCAAGCAAGGATCATCTTTTCAAGTGTTTATCCTTAACAACGGAGATACAAAAAAGTGTGTATTGTGTCATTAAGCAAATGACCGTTGTTGCAATGAGAATTGCTAAGAGAATGAGAGAGAGGGGGAGACACACATAAATAAATACATTGGAATAAAATATAATTGTTATGAAATAATATCAAATTCTTTTTTGAATTCTATTTATGAATAATTAAAATACTGGAGAAATTTGGAAAAAAACATTTCAGTGAAAGGAAGAGTATTGCAATTAGTTAGATTGGTTTTAATTTGTATACAAAGTTTGTGAAGTTGCAGATATTACATAATATGTAAGAGGCTAAAAATTTACATTCAGACATGATAAAAACTCATGACAATTTGGGAACAGTGTTTGAAAATGATAAGGTATAGTAAATCCGAGATGTCGTCGATATGTGGCAGTAGGTGAAATGTTGCTGAAGCATCGAGCTTTGTCAACAATTGTCCCTCTAAAATTTTTGAACCAATTTACGGCTAATTATGTTGGGACTTTTAAAATACTTAAATGGTATTGAGGTATTCGATAACTTGAAATATATTATTCTCTGACTATTAATGACCTACAAAATTGAAAGTGAATTCAACGACGTGTTTTTAGATCGGAAATTTGGCATTTCTCGATTTCTCTACCAGAGCGATGGTACGATGTATCACCAATTGATTTAGATGGTAATGTAGCGACTTAGATGGTAATATGTAGGGGTAAACTGGACCACAAACTTTATTTTTGTATATTTTTTTGGACGCTCTAGAGTCCACAATTATGACGAGGATTGGGTAAGACCAAGGAACAAGAATGGATATTTTTATGATAAATGTTCAATATTTAGCGGATCAAATGTAATTGATGTGTAATAGCTTGAGGTTTCGGTTATGGAAGGTCGACGCCTAAAATTTTCGCTGTTGATCAGATGATATTTAGTGGATAAAATGGGCCGACAATTTTATTTTTGTCGGATTTTCTAGTGCTCTAGACGCCACAATTATTAGCCGAACATAACAAATTTTCCATAGACAACTAATTAGAAAGAATGATCGGTCAATATTCAGCGAGAAAAGCCAACCAAGACCACTGAAAATTAACTAAGAACTTTCTATGTAAAATTGTGAACATTTACGATATAGCATGTAAAAATGTTCACCCCGGGAAAACAAAATTTGGAAAATATGTCAGGATAAAAAAGAGAAGCGTTTGATCGGTCAAAAGGGTGAAAATATCACGAAATATTGTCCAGGCTCGGGATATAGATTAGCAGAATGTTGGAGTTCCGTTGTAGTTGTGTAGGGTATCTTATCTTATGGTCGTCTCCGTTCGACTATACTGTTCCGCTAACTGGTTTATACTTGCAATTATTCTGGAGCCGCACCTACATGCATATGATGATAAATGTATAGAGATAGAGATCATCAAACATTTAGGTATGCGGCTCTGTTGAAATCACGATATAGCTCTGAATATTTAGGATGGGACTTTGAAATTTTACTTCAACATTGCTACTGCTGCGAAGATATTTGGTATAGCCCCTAAATATATATAGCAACCCAAAATATTCAGTATTTTGATAATTTTCGGTACGGTTTTAAATCGAATTTTGAGTTCTCATTGGTTAGTAAATTTCCCTATCGAAATTAACTATACCTCCCAAAATTTCCCTATTTTGTGGAGATTGGGAACGTTTTAATCTTGAATTGCGATAAAGAATACCTAACAAAGGAAGAGGTCCTTTGAAGTTCTTATAGAACACCAATCGAAGTATAAGGGGAACCGTACACAATAAAAAAACTATCTATAGAAGACCCACGTAAGCATTCTAAAGAAGAAGACCCATAGAAATTCTTATATGTAGAGATGTCCGGTGGAATATTTCATTACATACATGGAAAACCCATGTACAAGGCCTATATAGGGGCACGAATATGATACAAAGAAGACCTGTAGAATATTTGAATATGTGAAGAATTTTTAAAGAAGTCCTTCTATGAGGTTTATTTATTTGGATTAACCTTGGGGACAATTTCAAGTCCTACCAAACATTATCAATATCTGTTCGGCTTTGGTATAGTCCCTATATAACTTATCCACAATTCTTTTTTTATAAAATACCTTTAAAGTAAGGTTTTAGCCCAATTATGAATGTTTACCCATTTATAAGACCAGGGTGTAAGGTAAGATCACATTACCTTACACCCTTTTCAAAACCTCTTACATATAAGATAACTTACAGAAAGGCAAATGCGGTTGCATTATCCTTTTTTCATACTCAACTCATTATCTCCCTAGTCTCCTCCAAACGTCTATATGATCTTTCACATTTTATGTTGTATTCTTCATAATTGTTAAAATATATTTTGCATTTTGAAAATATTTCGCACAAAAGAGTTTTTTCTTTTTTTTTTTGTTTTGTTAACAAAAGAAAACATCACAACCATTATCCACAGAAAGCTTTTCCACCACAGCCCCCAACTCTTCTCCGTTTCATCTTATTTTCACCAACAGCATCTGATAAACTTGACGGGAGTAAAAAAAGTTTTTCTTTCGCTTTCTTAAACTCCAATTTAAACGTTTCAATGTGTAATTGTTGCAAAACACAAAAGTTTATGAAAAGTTGTTCTTTCATGTTTTTTGAAAAATGTCAGACTCTTGACTGAGCGGAAGCATTGGTTCACTGCAAACATTATTTCCGGCCGTTATGATCATAACGTCGACAATGACGAGAACGACGACTGTGACTGCGACTCCGACTAGTACGAATATTCTATTCGTTCGTCACTTCCGTTAATACATATTTGATTATCCAACTCTCTGGGCATAGTTTATGCAAAAGTTATGTAATAATTATAATAAATTTTTGTGTGAGTGTGTGTCAGTTGGTTAGTCAGTCAGTAATACAAGCTGACTGTCATTCAAGCATTCATTCACTCACTCATTCATTTAGTCATCCATCCAGTCAGTCATCTTCTATTCATTCTCTTCGCCCAAGCTATTTGCCTTTGTGCAAAAGAGTTTTGCATTCAAATATTCCGGGTAATTGTATTTCATTTGCTAACCA
Organism: Musca vetustissima; assembly: GCF_032173495.1. Classification (NCBI taxonomy): domain Eukaryota; kingdom Metazoa; phylum Arthropoda; class Insecta; order Diptera; family Muscidae; genus Musca; species Musca vetustissima. The sequence continues at coordinate 608,858 of NW_026887821.1, read as the reverse complement.
AATACACAAATGTCGAAGAGCTACATAATTTCACTACCCCAACCGCCCACTCTCCCTATCCATCATCATATACTTCTTATCTGCACTTTTGAATTTGATTGTTCCAAAATGATAAATATTAATTAACAAAATCGTAGTAGGAAAAGAAAAACATCGTAATTGTCCTTATGCCAAAAAGCTACACAGGGCTACGAATGGCTGTAACGAAATACACAAAGGAATTGGCTGGGTAGGAAGTTCGACAGGCCAGGCAGCAGTCAGGCATTGTTATTGTCCTCCTTCTCAATTCTTTCCTAAAAGTAAATTTGTTTTGCTATTGTCGTAGAGATTTTGTGGTTGCCTTCCTCCAACCCTTTCTAAGCTCATTACTTCGTATTGCTCTCTTTAATGTTAAGTGAAACACTTGTTGTTAGCCCCCAATTCTTACAAAATTCTAATACCCTCACTCACCCCAGCCACCATCCATCCTTATTACATTTTATTTCATCTATTAAAAATGACCTAAATATATTTTTTGTTCAACATTAAATCCAATCTGTTCCATGGCCAAAATAAACAAAAAGGAGCAACTACAACAACAAGAAAATCATTAACAATATGACCACATTTTAAGTTATCAGAATTAAAAGATTGTCATGGCAATACTTCAATGGGGATTGTTTTGTGTTGGCACACAGGACATGTTTTTCGATTGTTCATAATTTTGTGTGTGTATGAATGTTTGTTTGTCTGGCTGTGTCCATGTATTTTCTAGGGACCCATGAATTTTAATTACCATTTAGATTTTTTGCAGGCAGACAATCCTAGCCACAAAGACTATTTTTGTGGTCCACCCGTAAACTGCACTCACATTTGTTGATATGGAAAATATTGCCTTGTTGTTGGTCTGCCGAAATTTGTTTATCTCGTATTCAAAAAGTCATTTACTTCTATGTTTGACTCATAAATAATAATAATAATGTTGTTGTTGGTGTTATTGTTATTTTTTCTCATTTCTTATACACTTATCTGTAATTATAATTAATATGAAGAAAATATGTTCTGTGAAGGACTTGTAAGGACCTTAATTTAGCATTACAAGACATGGTACATGACATGCGAGACAAAAACGGAGATCTTACACATTTAGAGAAAATCTGTCGAAGACATTTTTTCTAATGAATACCAAAGTAGATATTCTGTTTAGAAGAAAGAAACCTTACGGAGAGAGTCTTCTGAAGGAGACCATCTATTTACAAAATATTAATATAAAGTCTTCAACGCCTAAAAGTCCCTAATCTGTCACGTATAAAAGGCTCAAAGAAGGTATTCTATGACAGTAGAACCAAAAAAAGAATTCAATAAAACTACAACATTAGACGTTCTTCTGTGTACAAAAGAACCAATCTATAGGCCTTAGAAGTTTGTATATGTATGAAGTCCCGCACAAATATTAAAAGAACAATGTAGAAGATCCATAGAAGATATCTACAGACGACTTAATGAAAAAGTTATAGTTATAGAAGTCCTTTAATAAGTATTCAATTTTCAAATGATCTGTATGATGTTTTATATGTATGAAGGGTCACAGAAGGCAGAATAACAAAAACATTTTTTTTTTAATCCAGGCATTTTTCATTGAAATTCCTTAGAAAAATAATCTTTAAAAATCTTATTGTTGTGATTATACTTTAAATTCTTCATTGTCTGGTCCTTGAGAAAATACTCTTTAAAAATTCACGATTCTTTGTCTGATAGGCCCTTTAGAAAATATTCTTTATAAATCCCCACTTCTTGGTCCTTGACAATATAGTCTAAAAAACTCCACGCTTCTTGGCCTGATAGTCTTAAAAACTCCACGCTTCTTGGCCTGATAGTCTTAAAAACTCCACGCTTCTTGGCCTGATAGTCTTAAAAACTTCACGCTTCTTGACCTGATAGTCTTTAAAAATCCACGCTTCTTTATCATATTCGGTTTTTATCTTCGGACTTGATCTAGGCTTGGTAAAGATAATAAGCTATGAAAAGTTTGGTTCAAATCGGATAGTCCGTTTCAATTTTCACCATTATGTGGGGAAGGTACCAGAAGGAGTGGACCAATATTCCCCATCTTTGAACTGAAACTAAGTTTTGAAGAAATATTACGATGTACAAAGTGAATGAAATCCTTTACTCTTTTCGAGCGTTATCGTGCGCACCAGACGGACGGACAGACAATTGTAAATCGACTAAAACCAATATTTCGAAAACCAATATTTCGATTAGGCACATTTTTGTCGTATCAAAGTGTATATACCATCACTAGGCATAAGGCTGAGGGTATACAAATATTCTGTAAAAAGTAGAAGTGTAGAAGATCTTCAATATATAAAACACAGATTGAAGGTTTTCCATCCTCGATAAGTTTTATTTTAGAAAATTTACAATTTCGAAGACATACAAATGAAAAATAACCGGTAGGAAACCCTTGTTTGAGACCATTTGAATATTAATCCCTTCTAGATCTATAGAAGACCTATCATCCTCGATCAGGTCTATTGTCTTCGAAAGACCTTCAAGATTTGGTCTTTCGTAGGTCTCCAAAAAATCCACAGAAGGTATCCCGTCTCTAGAAGACATATAGAATATTTAATGGTTTTGAAAGATCTACAGGATATCTTGTATATAGAATATCTTTCGAAGGTATATAGAAGACACATAAGGCGTTATGAGAAGGCCTAGTGACCCTTAGGAAACTCTTGTAGTGTTTATACTTTATGGGACCATTTGAAAAGTAATCCATTTTAGATCTATAGAAGGTTGAATATGTCCAAAAGACCAATAAAGTCTTTCATCCTCGAGAAGGTATATTGTCTTCGGAAAAAAATCTTCAGTAGATCTTTAAACTACATACATGAATATCAAAGATCTGCTAAGTCGTTCGACTTCTATCAGAACATGAGAAGGTCACATGAGACGTTAAAAAATTAACCCGTTAAGAGTTCCGCTAATTTTGAAATTATTAAAAAATAAATCCACTAGGAATCCATTATATTGCTCGTAGAATTTTGGGTACCCTTACGGTGTCCCTAACTCTTGGCTAAGTTAATTTTTGGAAATTAACCCATTAGGAAACCATTTTTTATATCCGTAGTTATTCTATCCGTTGAAAATTTGCTCATTTGGAACTCAGTGTAGTTAGAAATTTTTTGTAGGTTTCGTAAACTTAGAGTATTTTGGGTCCGTTAAGGCCCCTTTCTGATGTACGTAACTTTGGGGTGCCTTAAAAATTAACTCGTTATAGGAACGTCATGTTACCGACACCACCCTTGGATACATTCAAAATTAACCCATTAGATACTTTTCTGTAGCACCCTAAATCTAGTATCCACTAAAAATCTGGTCAGTTGAAGTCTATAAAAACTAGTGGAGTGCTCATCACGCTGTTATATGTTATCAGCCACACATGAGTACTTCTAAAACCATCCTTCCACCATCGGGTCACTAAGCAAAGAAATATGTTTTGTGTAGTTAAAACAGGCTACTAATGAGCCTGTAAAAGGATCCCTGTATCCCTGTATATGTCAGGTGCCATACATCAAAAGAATCATTGTGGTACTTAAAAACTCAAACATTGACACTCTCAACCATGACGTGAATCTTAATAATACTAAGATAGGTCGGTAGTTTACATCTTTGTAAAAAATTGGCCCAAACTAAAAATATTGAAAGTTGAATGAACCTTTAAAATAGCAAAAATTGAGCGAGACCTTCGTATGGGGAATATGTCAAAAATTGTGCCATATTGAAGTCGAAAAATATTTTTGATTCTTCCAGAACCCAGATTGCCAAAATATATCCCCATAAGTGGGGAAATGTTATTTTGCGGAACCATCGTATAAGGTCATACCAAAACAGGCAACCTAGAGGGTATAACATAATTAGCAATCGGAGGAAACATATGGCATTATATGGCCTAGTAGTACACCTACTAGTGAAACCAGGAGTACTTTTTTCTGTAGCAGATTATTATTATTTTCCAAAAGAAACTTCAACGGTTGTTTTTATGAATCGATTAATCAGAATTTCTATATAAGAAGTTATACTCAAACCCAAACCCCATCCCCACAGTGCAGCACACCACATATGAGTGTGTGTGTTTGTGTGCCCGTGGCCACTTTCATTGTTCATTATTATCTAAAATTACTGAGGGAATTTCAAAAATGCAATTTGTGTGTGTTGGACTGTCGTCGTGTCGTACTTACCCGCTTTGCATGGATCCATGTAGATGTCATTCGATATCTTCTTTTCGAATTTGGTGTGCAACAAATCCTCAATGGTAAAGCGGCTGCGGTGCGAGTGGCCGTTCAAGAGCGCTTGATTAGAATTTTTGCCATTGCCACCATTATTTTGCCAGGTCTGATGTTGCTGCTGATGATGGTGGTAATGGTGGGGTTGATGGTGTTCGGTAATGATGGAAATTTCATCCTGTGCCAATGGCTGATTATTATTATGGTCAACAACACCTTCTTCAGAGAGTGTCCTTTGTTGTTGTTGCTGTCGTTGTGTTTGCTCGAGTTCCTGTTGAGACTGATAATGATGATGCTGGTGGTGGTGTTGCTGTTGATGCTGATGATTGCGATGTAGGTTATGTTTATGTTCGGGGCTTTCATTATGATACTTGAATTGCTCTTGTTGTTGTTGTTGCTCTTCATGGTGCTGTTGAGAATGATGACGATGATGCAGCTTCTGATGGTGTTGGTGGCGATACTGATGACCGGAATGCGGACGACTTTGGTGTTCTTGTGGTTGTTGCTGACGTTCCCTTGCGGAACTTTGAATATTTTGTAATGAAAAGTATTCCTCATCCTCCGCCCGCAGCTGTTCCTCTTCCTCCTCGTCTAGTGTTTTATCTTCGTTAGGTGTGAGCAGTAACGTGTTGGCATCATCTTCTATGGCGGCAGTATTTAAGGCATTTCGTGTGGCTGTTGCAGTGTCAACCAATGGCAAATGCTGTGGCTGACTTTGGTAGGCAGGCTGCTGCTGTTGTTGTTGTTCCTGCTGTTGCCTAGGCGATTCCTGTAATTCCAGGATTGTTAATGGTATTTGCTCTAATTCTGACAAGGACAATGATGACGACGACGAAGAGGAATTTGAAGCTAACGCAGGTGGTAGTGGTGGTGGTAGTGATGTTGCCGTTGAATGTGTGGCTGTGTCCTCTTCTCGTATGGCTGCCGGCAGGCTTGGTGCCACAGCAGCTCCGACTCCCCCCGCTGCCGTTTGCAATGTCAGTGTATTGACATTTAGGTGTGCACTTTTCACACAGGCCGTAATGACAACAAATATCGTTGCAATTATGAACGCTGCATAATTCTTTAGGTTAATGTGGCGTATGAGGCGTCGTTGTGTGTGCGCAGCTCGTGTGGAGGCTCTCCGTAGATGATATTTATGCGTTTTTAATTTTTCCATGGTATTGCAAACAGCAGCAACAACTACTCCGTCTCTTTGCTAGACTATATCGTTCAATTATCAAAGATTCGGATGGTTGGTTGGTTAGTGGCCGTTTTGCCGTCTGTGTGAACGTTCTACGAGATCTGAGGATATAACAATATTTTCAAATCATTTGCTGGCGAACATGTTCAGCCGAAATTGGTTTCTGCCTCTCTATCTCAGTTTGTGTTTGGGAAGGATGGATGAATGGTTATGAATGTTCTTCTTCTGTTTTGAACCCGGTTTCTGGCTACTCTTCTTTATGGTTTCTTTTAAAATTGAAATGCCTCCCTGGCGCATGTAAATGTGTTTGTCAGTGTGTCGTCTTACAATTTTTGTGCAAAAAAGAATTTCAAAACAAATATTTGTTTAACTTTGTGAGATCCACATGAGTTTTAATTAAAAACTCAAATTGTGCAGCAACAACAACAGTAGCCGAATGTTTTCACAGTAAATTTGATTTGGCATTAATTGCGGCTAAATGGCCCTCCCTGCTGATGTCGGCCTTCTTTTTCTTTTTTGGTGGTTGTACTAGAGCATGAAGATTATCTCCTTGGCTGGGTGTTTTGGAATTTTCCTTTTTTGATGATACGCCTTAAATAAAACGAAGATAATCTGCAAAAAAATTCAAATGAAAAATGGAAATATGAAAATTTTTTTGATTTTTGTGAGGTTGGTGAAAAAATTTTAATGGAATATTTGCAGAGCATGCAGGGCCGTAGTCTAATTTTCAGGAGTTTAAAATCATAAATTTCGACAATTTTTTGTTCAATATTCAATATTGCCCTTCATAATAATCATCCAGTTGACAAGGTTTTTCTTAATCCTGAAAATATAAGCCGTTTATTTTGAAAGAGGTTTAAGTCCATATATTCTTTTATTGAGATGTTTAAAAGTTAAGTTTTAATTTGTTTCAAAAATATTGTTAAGTGGTATTAATCGCATATGATGACAATTTAGATATGACTTTGAACTCAAGAATGTAACCCAGGGACCTTTTTAATAATTTTTTCCTATAGAAGTAATATTTTTTATATACATTTTAAGTTTATAATTCCAAACCAATCTCCATTTTTTACTTCACCCTGTGTAAAGTAAAAAATGTGTGTGTGTGTGCATGTTAGTATGCGTTGTTGTTTCTGCGGCTGATGTGTTTGTGGTTTCCAAAATACCACAATAATTGAAATAATATTTATATGGAAATGTTTGTTTGTGTGATTGTCATGATGAAAAACTATTACAGAAAATAAGACGGATATTGTACGTGGTTGATTTTATTAAAAAATATTTATTTTCAAATTTTTGAATTAAAAAGGAATTCTACGAATTTAAGACATTAATGTCTGACAGTTCAAATAAAAATTATTTACCACAAAAATGAAATATAAAGAAAGATAATTTGTTTAATAATTTTGAAGATCGTAATTTGTTTTACATAAAGTATACGAAGTTATAAGTTAAAAAATTATTTTCTGGACATGTTTACTGGTAATGGTTTCCTGCCAAAGTGGCTGTTTTATAGTCGACATTTTCAGTTCTCAAAGGACCTACATTGAAAAATTTCTGAAAGTATGGTTTGATACCTCTGAGAACTGAAAATGTCACGGCCACAGAACCGCCAATTTGGCAGAAATTGAAAAAAAGGCAATGGCAAAGTATGGATATACGTAGTCAAATTTTTACCACGAGATCATTTATATTTTGAAGAGCCGAGATCCCAAAATTCAAAGTCTTAATTTGAACAAGAATAAGTCATTAAATTCCGGTCGGGCTGAACTTTTTTATATTCTTCTCCATAATGTTTGGTGCGAAGATAATATCTCCCGATATATCCCCCCTTTACTTATATATGGGGAGCTCTTTCGTGATTTCCAACGACGGACAGACGGGCGGACTTGTTATGCAAAATACGTCAAAAAAATCAATTACGAGGCAAAAAAACCGATAATATGAAAACCTGGACAGATATATTTGTGATTTCAATCTATTTGATTTCGGAACTGGTTTTGAAAAATTTTGAACCGGATATTCATATAAGAAACCCGATATTAGTCCGGTTCAATAAATTTAGAACGTTTGTTTCCTTACTTTCTACTGAAATGCATATAAGATATTTATCTGATTTTTATTATCTGAATATCCGATTCAAAAATATGCGGAATATGAGGCCCACCTCAACCCAAAATCTGGGTCAATTAAGGACATTTTTACCCCATGAGAATTCAAAATAGGACTCAAAAGTAAACTTAAGTTCCCAAACACCCAAAATACAGATAATTAAACAGGCTATACTAAAACGTGGACCTCAAAAGTAAGTTTAAGTTCCCAAAATCCCCAAAATACAGATAATTTAATAGACTATTATAAAACGTGGCTATACCTTTACTTAAATAAGTCGAGCTCTATCGTGATTTCAAACGACGGACACACAGGCGGACTTGTTATGTCAAATACGTAAAAAATATATAAATTTCGAGGAAACAAGAACCTGGTTTCAAAAATGTTTGGAACGGATATTCAGGTAATGAAACCGATAATAGTCCGAGCTCTAATGTTATTTAAAATGACGTACGGACAAAAACGTCAAAAAATAAATTTCGAAGAAAACTGAACCGGTTTCAAAAATTTGAAGCAGATAAAAAGACCGAATGGACGAACGATAGGGGGACTAGTTATGCCAAATACGTCGAAAAAAAAAATAATTTCGATGAAAAAAGGGCCGGGTTTCTAGATTATTGAACCGGATATTCTGATAATAAAACCGATAATAGTCTGATTCAATAAACGTTTATTTACTATCTTTCTAATTATATACATATATAGTATTGAAACCGGTTTTATTATCTAAATATCCGGTTTAAAATTTTTGAAAACCGTTTCTTTTCCTTGAAATTTATTTTTCTCATTTTAAAAAATAATTCGGACGAATCAGATAATTTCACATAATAATGAATTTTCACAGAATTTATTGAAATACCTACATATAGGAATTTAGTGACAAAAAACGGGTAAATTTGAGAACCGTTAAAATGTCTATTTCTCGTGCTTGAGGAACCCACCTAAAATAGTATGAGAAACATTTTTGTACAATATTGCGAGAATGAAAAATCGCATCTAGTGATAATTGGATTCCGGTTAAAAATCATTAATGTGGGGCTTTGACACACCTAACATATAAAGCTTCCTCTCTCGTTATTTTTTTTACATTTTAACCACATTTTACAACCGGAGCCGCTGTAATTCGCCGTTCCGATTTATTTATGGCTAAAACCTTTTTGGCGCACATATTTAAATTTATTAAATATTACCCTTATATAAAGGTCCCGCTAAACGCTCGATATCAAAGGTTTTCCTGTCGAATTAAAAAACTAAACCATCAATTTCAATCTAAATCCACGTTTTTACATAGT